>NC_044191.1:33965214-34265214 GCF_900880675.1 Sparus aurata | reverse complement strand
ACTCGAGGTAGGCCTATGTTTTACACAAAACAAAACTTATTAAATACCTTAATATTGTATGCTGTGCTTATTTAGACAAAAAGCAGAAGATAATTAGTGAAATTTAATGTTTTTTTGATATGTTGCAACCGTCCCTGATCTGTGTTGCAACTGTCCCCAGGTTTGGGGTCAGTTGCAACATCTGAATTCCTCTATTCAAATAAATATTGTGATTGATATGTTATGTGTAGCCATCTTTAAATGGTATGGGCATTTAGCAGACAGATGTAGGTTTAATATGTAAAGATTTGGTGAGCCTCGTCCAAATAGTCTCTGAGTAACTGAGATTGATGTAAAAAGTGTTGCAACTGTCCCCAGTCTCCCCTAACCCAAGAAACCATAATCAATCAACATAACCCAAAATCAAATACTTATTTCTTTTAAAGTACTAGAAATTAATCTTGAAAATAAGTGGAAAATACCCATACTTAAACACCCAAAATGAATTAAATACATTTTAAAGCAGTATCTGATGATGATTTTAACCTTACAAACTTTGTCAGCTTTTAACTTCCGTAAATACACACATCATTATTTATCAACTTACTTTTAGCTTCAATACACCATGTTATTAACTGTGTTTTCAACCCACTTGTTATTAAATATAGAACATTTTAACTTGCATTTTAATCACATAACTTATTCAACACTTTACATTTTAACCTGCATTTCATCACATAATCAGTCCACAGCCCACAGTGCAGGCAGCACAGACACATAACTGAAAGCTCACCGGCTCCTTCTTCCTTCTTTGAACCGAGCTTTAGTCCTGCAGTCTCTTTTTCCCAAGTCCAGACTCTCCAACCATTTCTCTCACACGCTGCTCACTCCTCATTGTCCTGTGAGCGAGTGCCTCCAAACATCTTGATGACCAGATCACCTTCACCTGGTTCCTTCAATCAGCTGCCTGCAGGCTGGGAGACGTACCCATACCTGATGCACTCAGACAGACATGGGCGCGGCCTGCAGCTCAACTCAACACACATTAATTCATAAAGAAGGTAAAGAACTAACAGATTGTGCCTCGTATCGCCCAATATCTTTATTAAATGTAGGTCATAAATTACTCACTTCAATTCTTGCAAAATTACATAAATCCATTATTCCTAACATCATAAATGGACAGGGAATTTAAACCAACTTTGAGTGACAATACTCTTAAAAACTGTTTAAGTAAAGGCTTGACTGATATAATCAGATAGTTACAGATAAAGGAACAGAGATTTTTGAGAACTTATCAAAAGTATATAACCTACTGAAATCAGACGTTTATGAATATTTACAAGTGAGAAGTTTCCTTGTGGAAGAAATATGACTACATAAAACAGTGAAGGACAAACACCCTTTAATAACTTGTATATTAAACATATCAGTGAAGTCTGTTAAACCACTCTTGTTCAGTGATTTCATGATCAGATTGACTTCATCCACACAATCAGTGTGTTGGAGCAGAATCTCAGCTATGTACAAGCAAATAATGAAGCATCTCCTTATTGATTATGATCATGTGAAGTGAAGTCATCAGGAGCAGCGAGAGCCTCCGTGGCTGAACAGACACAGGAAGGAGCGCCGCCTGAAGAAAGTCCAACATTTACACAACAACAAGAAGGCGGCAAAGTACCGCCCACAATGTTTGATTGACAGGTTGATCTGTGTGCAGTGAAGAAATGCCACAACAATCAGCTCTCAGCAACAATGATGGAAACACAACAAGTCTGAAGGAATGAAACACACAGTTTAACCCACTGACCCTGAAATGACTTCAGTCTATTTCAGTCTACTGAACTCAGCAGAGGATCCAGGATCAAGCCAAACTCCAGCATAGAGAGGCTGAGTGAATGTGGTCTGGACTCTGTGGAGGAGAGTCATGGTGTCAGAGACGCTGTAGAAGGACAGAATACCTGCACTGTGATCCAGGTACACTCCAACTCTGGAGGACTGAGGACCTGAGACGGGAGTTTCAGCACTGTTGTGATAAAAGTTATAACTGTTTGTGAAACAATCTAACCTCCAAGATTTGTCATTGAATCCAAATACATATTCATATGAGCTCCCTGCTCTGCTGATATTCTTGTATGCGACTGCTACACCAACTCCTCCTCTCCACTCCACCTCCCAGTAACAACGTCCAGTCAGACTCTCTCTACTCAGGACCTGAGAGCAGTCAGTGAATCTGTCTGGGTGACTAGAATAAGACTGATATTGACTCGTGTATGTTGCTTTTCTGTTCCCCTCAGATAATAACAGCTGTCTGTTTGCTGTGTTTGGATCCAGTGTGATTCCACGTGAATATCTTAAGAAGTCAGCTCTGGTCTCGGGCTCTGGTTGTGGGTTTGACAGTAAAACATCCACTTGAGTCACTGTCAGTGAGATGTTGGTCCATGTCTCTCTCAGGACGTCCTGTAGTTTGTCTCTGAGCTCTGACACAGCTGCTGTCACATCCTCAAAGTACTTGAGAGGACGGATCTTGATGCTGGATGAGTGTGTAGACTCACTGAGTGCTGACAGTGAGGGGTAGTTGTGTAGAAACTGGTTGTGATCCTCTGTGTGTGAGAGCTTCTTCAGCTCAGCGTCTTTCCTCTTCAGCTCAGTGATCTCCTGCTCCAGCTTCTCCTGAAGCTCTTTGACTCGACTCACTTCAGTTTCCTGCTGGGATCTGACCTGCTGCTTCACATCAGAGCGTCTTTCCTCCATGAGACGGATCAGCTGGGTGAAGATCTTCTCACTGTGCTCCACTGCTTTATCAGCAGAGCCATTGATGGCCTCCACCTCCTGTTGAAGCAGCTTCACATCTTCCTCTCTGTCCTGGATTCTCTGCTGGATGTTGTGTCGACTCCCCTCCAGCTCTCTCTGCCTCTCAGTCCTCTCTGCTGCAGCTGACACTGTGTCGTGGCCTTTATGTTCCTCCACAGGGCAGAGATAACAGATACACTGCTGATCAGTACGACAGAACATCTTCATCACCTCATCATGACGAGAGCAGATGTTCTCCTGGAGCTTCTCTGACGGCTCCACCAGCTTGTGTTTCTTTAAAGGAGCTGCTTCATAATGATGCTGGAGGTGTTTCTCACAGTAAGAGGCTGGACAGGATAAACAGGACTTGACAGCTCTCAGTTTCCTCCCAGTGCAGACATCACAGGCCACATCTTCAGGTCCAGCATAGCAGAGATCAGCAGGAGCAGCTTGGAGTCCAGTCTTCTTCAGCTCCTCCACTAAAACTGCTAACATGGTGTTTTTCAGCAGCTCAGGCCTCGGTGTGAAGCTCTTCCTGCACTGAGGGCAGCTGTGGATCCCCTTCTCATCCTCTGTGTCCCAGTGGTCTTTAATACAGTTCTTGCAGTAGCTGTGTCCACAGGGAGTAGCCACCGGATCCTTCAGTAGATCCAAACAGATGGAACAAGAGAAAGTCTCTCGGTCCAGCTGAACTGCTTTCTGCTCCATTTCACCTCTCAGTGTCAACGACCGTCTGAGCTTCACTTCCTGATAACTGAAACTAGTCTGAGCTCTGATCTGAACACGTGTGTTTGTGCAGCGAATGAGGTCTGTCAGCTCAGTTACGCCCATCCACAGACTGTAGATATGAAGGGGAGGGAACAAGGAAATATAGCGACAGAGTGGAGCTGCTGTGTGAGAGGAGGAAGAAGAGGGAGGGCTGATGGAGCTGTGAGTCACTCCAGGACGAGGAGCAGCTCTGTCAATCTGAACTTTGTTGTTTTACTATGTTGAGGTCTCACCTGTAACTCCACCTGGCCTCTCCCTGATGCAGCACACTAATGAAATAACACATGATGCCAGTCTGACATTAACTTTGTACGATGCATTACCTGCTGTACATAAGCAGTCAAACATATGCAGTAAAACATTTAGTATAGCACCGTGTCAAATTTACCTGTAGCCCTGAATCTTCCCTATATGAGCTACAACCTGTCCGGGGTTCCTCTGTCACCTGATCAATAAAATATTGATGCTATGAGCAGTGACACAGCACGACTCAAACCTCCAAGGAGATCAGTAGTATTCACTAGGCCTACTTTTAATATTACAACTAGCTCACATGTTAAATTAAATGAACCACCGTGTCCTTATTGAAGTCCACCTGCTGCTGTGACCCTGCCACTCCACCCTGTCTGATACATCTAATCAATCACCATTAAGAGTGAGAAAACAGTTGGAAACAATGTTTTGTGTCATGGCCTGGGTTGTGTTTGATTTATTCTTTGGTTATGTTTTGTTGTGCACTTTGTTTTTTTCTGCTTGTCTCCACTGTTTCACCTGCAGTGCTGGAGGGTGGCGGAGGCGGAGTTGACCTACTTTCGCAAGTGCAGTGAGGCACACCTGGTTTCTATCTCCACCTAATCAACCTCACAATAAAAGAAGGCTCTGACTCAACTCCTGTGCCAGATAATTCCGTCTCATTGGTAGAGCCAGTCGTGTGCTCAGAGCCGGCCCTGGGCATAGGCAGTATAGTGAAATGCTATGGGCGCTGTCATCCACGGGGGGCAGTGATGTGCGGGAGGGGGCCAATTGTTGAAAAACGCACGCTAAAGTGCCCTCCTGGTTGGCAAAACACAGTAAACTGCCCCCTTGGCTGGTTAAAACATGATAAACTGCCCTCGTGGGAGCCAAAACGCAGCTAAAGTGCCCTTCTTTCAGCCCCTGCCCTTCAAAAAGTCTGTGCACGCCACTGGCGGGGGGCACCGAAAACAGGGGGAGAAAAAAATTATAATGATAAAAATTTTAAATATGAGTATATATACAGTATATATGTATATATATATATTAACAGTGCCATTGCTTCCAATATTTCGAAATGTTATATAAGCCCACAGCAATATAACGTCATGGCAAGGACTATTATTTAACGGAGAGGCCTTTTTTCTGGTTCCCGGTTCTCTGCACTGTACCTGTCCTCTGTGAGGGGGGTCGAGAGGCGAGCTGCCTGAATCTGACCGGACTGAGACCCCAAGACCAAGAGAGAGATTTACTGATACTGTAGCAGAACCACAAGGTCCAAAAGACTGAAACCATCCAGCACCCAGTGAAGGAAAAGAAGGAAAGAAGAGGAAGGAAAACGTGAAGAAGATACAGGTACAGTAACGTCAATGTGATGAAGTGAATTAAATTAATACTTCAATGATCGTTGTTGGAGCAGAGTGTTAGCCTGCTAGCTTACTTCGGACGATAGCAGCATTGTCTAATAATCAATAATTAGCCGAGTCGACGTGTGTTAATGTTACTCCACCTTAAATTTATCAGGGATGTTTGGAAAGTTAACGTTAGACCTGTTCAGGTGTTATTACAGGTGTCTTTCCTGCTTGTATGTCAGTTAAATGCTGTTAGTTTTCCATCCCCTTTGTAATAGTGTAGTTGTAAACCTTTGGTTTATTGTGTCACAGTTTATGTTTGTTAAAGTTACATCAGTGTTAAAGTGCAGTTAAAGTGTATTACTGTTAATACTCCACACCTTAGCTTTCACATATCATTCACAGGTGAAATATAAACACTGCACTTGTATTCTGGTTAGACTGTATTGCTTTTCAGTGACAATAAAGTTGAATGAATCTCATCACATTTCCATTATTGGTCTGTAATAGTCTTATGTTTGGCACACACCAATCTGTTTTTTTTTTTTCATTAAAATGTAACATGCAGTGGTCACATATACTTCTCTTCTCTCTTCAGATGCATTTAACATATTTCAGCACCAGCAGCCCAGTGACACAGCATCAGGTGCTCCTGTCCTCTACCTCAGCACAGCAGAGTGACACAGCATCAGGTGCTCCTGTCCTCTACCTCAGCACAGCAGAGTGACACAGCATCAGGTGCTCCTGTCCTCTACCTCAGCACAGCAGAGTGACACAGCATCAAGTGCTCCTGTCCTCTACCTCAGCACAGCAGAGTGACACAGCATCAGGTGCTCCTGTCCTCTACCTCAGCACAGCAGAGAGACACAGCATCAGGTGCTCCTGTCCTCTACCTCAGCACAGCAGAGTGACACAGCATCAGGTGCTCCTGTCCTCTACCTCAGCACAGCAGAGTGACACAGCATCAGGTGCTCCTGTCCTCTACCTCAGCACAGCAGAGTGACACAGCATCAGGTGCTCCTGTCCTCTACCTCAGCACAGCAGAGTGACACAGCATCAGGACTAAAGGCTGACTGGACATCTTTTCTAACTGACAAAGTGAGATGAGAGTTAGTTCACAGAGGACCAGTTCAAATAAAAAAAAAAAAAAAAAGCAGTTACACATTTCCCAAAAACAAAGATAGGAGAGTGTCAGCATGACTTTTGTAACAGAGTCTTAGTCAATTCTGAACAAATCAAAAGAAGCTGGCTGATGTACTCAAACAGAAATGATAGCTTGCACTGCTTCTGCTGCTAAATGTTTTCTCCAAAAGAATACAGACTTAATAAAGAAGGACTGAAGGACTGGAACAATGCAAGCCACTTGCTGAAGGTTCATGAGGATAGCCAGGAGCACAATACCCACATGGCTACATGGAAGGAGATGGAGGTCGTTTTGCAAAGCGGCTGACGATAGATAAGTGAGAGACGGCACTCTGAGGCTGAGAGATAATATGTTTGCACAATGTCTTATTTATGTTGTATTTTTATCACTTGTTTCTTTCCTCAGTTTTTATTTGGTGTGACTTAAAACAAATAAAATCTTGAATATATACATGCAGTTTCTGTGTGAGTGTATGAAAATTGATTGTGAAATTGACTGCGATGCAAAGAGGGCGCCGTCTAAGATATTGCCTGGGGCACCAAATTACTCAGGGCGGGACTGGGTATACTGAAAAAAGCATTTGCTACATCTACAACTGAGAAGTACTTGCTTTCATGAGGTACCTGTGACAGAATTGTGTGGGGAAACAGAACCACCAGTGCTCTGGCATGTACAGCGTCATTCACTGCTTTTAAATCTCGGACAAATCAGCAAGTTGTAGGTAGATTTTCCTGTGGAGTCTATTTTACTGGGAAGATAGGAGTACGACATGGTGAGTCTGGACACGGCAGAATATCCAAATAATGGAGTTATCCCTTCAATAAGTTCTGGATTCAGTGGGTATGGAGCTTTACAAGGTCTGTAATCACTAAGACTGACTAAGATGTGACAACCAATGGTGCTGAAGTTTTCATCAATCCTGCATCATATTTGTGTTTTGTCCATAGTTCATTGGGAACATCAGCCAATCATGTACCATCAGCTGACATTAGTGTTGCAATTACAAATTGCCAGTGATCATACCCCTTCTGTATGTATTAATTCCTAACTAGTTTCTGCTCAAGCATTGTTCCAAAGTTGGAATGATCAATTCCAAATAAATCCCATATGAATGTATATTTAACATCTTGCTTTTGTAGGAACCCGGCCCATGCTGTTCTTCTGTTGGAGGCCCGGCTGTGGGTCTGCGTGACCTCCCCCCTCCTCGTGAACCTTTGGTGTCCTCTATCACGAGGGTCTGCTTCCCCTTTTCTAATACTCTCCCCTCTCAACCTCATGACAAAATCATCTCTTATATTATAAACTGTGACTTCCCAACAAAAGCCTATCTGTGGACTAACTATCCCTTCACCCAACTTCTGGTTAGAAGGACAAGAGCCTGCGTCAAAGATAACCACCAGCATCTGACGGTCCCATGTCACCGTCAAATCAAGGATCGTAAAAGAAAGCCATAAACATTTCCATACCAGCAGAAGTGAAGAGAGTCCTGATCTCTTTCCTAATCCAAGAAAGATACCAAGCTGTGGTCTAACCTTTGCCTTAATGATATGTTTTTCCACAGGAGGACCAGACCTACGTTTTAATATGTTTATAATCTTCCTGATGTAATCCTAACCCAAGTTATAAATTCCTGAATTAATACCTGGATAAGTAATGTAATCCATAATCTTGTTTATCTATACTTTTCTCTTTCCTCCGATATATGTTTTGAATGTATAAGTCAGCACTGTATGAAACAGGTTTGAGCCATCAATGCTGGCGGAGGTTATGTATCCATGTGTTTCATATAGTCTAACTGATTATTCCCTTTTTCTATTAAGCAATCTCGTTTTATTTACTTTTATTCATGTAACCGAAAGGTTTGTGTAAAAACCATGGTGGATTTAGGTGAACAGTCAACCGCGATCTTAAAACTTTCAGAAGGATAGTTTAATTCAGCAATAATTGATAAGTCCGTGATTAGATCTGTGACATCACCGAAGGAAGCGACTGGCCAAGCCGCTCCTCGGACCGCCTACTACTGAGCCTTAAAAGACGGACACATGGTGTCCCTCGGCCTCTTGTATTCTCGCTCTTACTTTTACTTGTACGCTCTTGTTTTTCTCTTGCTCTTGTTTTACGATCGTATTTTTCACTTGTTTTTCTTACTTCTATACTTTTTGCCACGCCGCGTAACTTTTTATTTTTCAACTTTTGACTTCGTGCCTTGATTAGTTTTGCGACCTGCTCTGAAGAATCTGAAACACTGGTTGCATATTGTTCCAAGTGATGATTTTCGCTTGAGAAAACTTCTATTTTGAAAACGTAGGCAAGGGCGAAATTACTTTCTTTGCTTTTTATATATTACTAAAGTATCGTATCCACATTCAGAAGAAGCCATTTTTGTCTATTCTTGTATTTAGTGACTAAGGACGATTCGCCGGCCAACGTTTCATCCTTCAGTCATTTTAAACAAGAAATCCGTTAATAAGTCAAAGCTAAATCTTCACCGCTCCAAAGAGACTCTGACTAAGACGCTGATCACGCATCAAAAGTCCGGTACAGAAATCGAACTGTTCAAGAAGCCGGAACAGCACATCCAGCGGACCAGAGAATTCGACATCCAGCCAAGCCTGACAGCCCGCCACGCGCTCAAACGGAATCCCGTTGGGCGGGAGAGTGACGTCACGGGAACCCCACCGTCATCGGCCTGCAGCCAAACAGCTGTTGCATCCACAGCTGAGACGAGAGAGGATCAGAGGAAAACCCGCAGACGTCCCCCTCAACAACAAGTAGGCTGAAATCTCTGCACACAGCTGGAGTCACAAAGATCAGAGTTGGTGTCTATAAAGCTTTGACTTTGACTTTATAAACTCATAGAACATTTCTCATATCGTACCGTTAGGACAGGAATTACTCCCGTGATTTTGTGAATGAACGGAGTGTTACACTCAAATCCACCATCGCTTCGAAGTCCGTTGTTCAATAATTTACTCCCACAATCTTCACCTTTTCTTTTATTTGTCATTACTCGTTTGAATTATTACCTTATATCATTTACTCTGCATTTATTTAGTCAATAAACATATTTAACCTTATGTCGTTGTCTGTGCACGTTTAATCTGAAGTGGAAAATCGATGGAGACGTGGAAAGAAGTCACTGCTTCAGAATAAGAGACTGATTAAATTGCTTTCAACTGTTTAAGCCAAACTTGCACAGTTGAATTTGAATAATGTCCTTCGGAATATTCAAACTAGCTTAACAAACGAAGGTGGTGTCCCGTATAAACTGTAATTAATTACCAGTAATTAATTAACCCTTTTTCTATCAAGTGATAGTCTCCCACAGCTGTCATTGTGTTTTGCTGTAGATGACCCTGTCTGATGTACCTGTTCTGAGTGTATATTTACATGTCTGTGTTTTGTTTAGTTTTTCACTGGAAAAAAAAGTAAGAAAGAATCTCATCCTGAGCCAAAGCAGCATTTCAAGCTTCAGACGTGTCGAAACAAATAAGAACCCTTTACAATGTGCAGCATATCGCCCTATCTCTGTCCTGAATTCAGAGAGAAGAATGTATGCTTAATTGCTTATCGTTGGATGCTGAAAAGGCGTTCGACTGCATTGAATGGCCCTATCTCTTCAAAACACTGTATAAATTTGGATTTGATCCCAATTTCATTAAGTATATTTCTTTGATTTATTCACAACCAAAAGCCAAAATTATTACAAACAGTAGAATTTCTAATCAATTTCACTTTAACCGTGGGACCTCGCAAGGGTGTAATCTGAGCCTTCTGCTCTTTATTTTATTATTAGAAACTCTGGCCATTTCAATCAGAAATAACCATAATATTAAAGGTGTTCCAGCCCACGTAAGAGAAATAAAACTAGGTCTTTTTGTGGATGACATATTGTTGACAGTATCTGACTCACCCACCTCTCTTCAATATATTCTGGAGACAGTGAAAGATTTTGGCTCATTTCAGGTTATAAGGTGAACTGAGATAAATCAGAAGCGCTACCTTTAAATGTTTACTGCCTTAAATCACATATTATTGGTTTGCCATTCAAATGGTCTCCTGTGGGAATGCGTTATCTTGGTGTAACTTCGAAATAATTTGAAAAACCTTATTAATAATATTAAGGTAGATATGGAAAGGTGGAAAAGCCTCCCACTGACTATCTGGGGTCGAATAGATGCTATAAAAATGAATGTCCTACAGAGGATAAGTTTTCCTATGTCTGCCATCTCACTTCCCCTAGATACAAAGTTTTTAAAAGAAACTGAAGTTCTTTTCAGAAATGTTATCTGGAATAACGAGACCCCTCGGGTCAGTGTTAAAAACATGTACGTGGACGGGGACATGGGGGGCCTCAGCCTCCCAAATGTATACAAATAATATATAGCATTTACCACTAGATATCCCTTGAAGTGGAGTTACAGGGCTGAATTTAGAGATACCAGCTGGGAAAGCATTGAACAGGAATCCTTAGATATGCAAAAAGACAACCTTCCATTACGAGGGATGTGGTATGCTCCTTCTTTTTTCTTGCATTATGGTGGAAAAAAATCAAGTTATGATCCATTTTAAAGTTAGCAACTCTCCAAATGTCCCCTTGTGGAACAACTATAAGCTTACCTTGAATGGCAAACCTCTTAAAAATGAACTTTGGGAAAGTAAAGGTATAAGAACTATCGGTGACTTGATAAACACCAGGGACAGAAAATTAAAATATTTTGCCAAACTTTCAGACTCATACAGAATTGACGACAAGGATTACTTAACTTATATGCAAATAAGATCTCACCTGACGTCTTATTTCGGTGAAGTGGTTAAAATATCCACAGTGTCAGAGCCGGAAATCATACTTGAATCAATGTTCAAACAGAAACATAAGATTGCTTCTAAACTTTATAAAATGTTAAACAGCCCAACAGGAAATAATTGGAATATGGTTCAAAGAATGTGGAAACTGATCTGGGCAGACCATTAGGAATGGAAAAATGGAGTCAAATTTGGAAAGATTGACATAAAATATCAAAATCAGTAAAGAATAAAATGATACATTTTAATATTATACACAGAACATATTTTAGCCCAGTTTGACTGCACAGTATGAACTCCTCTGTCTCTGACTGCTGTTGGAACTGTCAACAAGAAAAAGGTACATTTTTCCACATGGTATGGACTCCAAAAATAAAATCCTTCTGGGAAAGTGTAACACAGTCCCTGGGTGGAATTATTGGTCACCATGTTGTTTGTGACCCAACATTATGTCTACTGAACTACATGGAATAGGGAGCACGGCCCAAATATAACAAACAAATTATAATAATAACCGGATGTGTGACGGCCAAAAGACTCATCGCTGCAAACTGGAAGGACGCGGACCACCGGAAAAAGGAAGATTGCTGCAAACTTTCCTAGAGACACTTTCTGTGGAGGGAGCTGCCTCCTATCTTCTGGAAAGGTGTAATGAGGAACATTCTCTCTTATGGAGAGAAATAATTAACATGATATGCAGGTTACCCTCTTTCCAGAGGACCCTGAAAGATCCTGAAGCTTCTGGTTGGATTTGAGTTCAATCAGCCTGAACACACCTGGGGTCCGTTTCACAAAGCAGGTTCAACAAACTCTGAGTCTAACCCTGAACTCTGAGTTGATCTACTCTGAGATAGGAAACTCTGAGTTTTCGGTTCCAGAACAGCTGATTTGAGTTAGTTTGATCAACTCGGAGTAGTTTAACCTGGAGTTAAGCACGTGCACCACAAGTATAAAAAGACAGCATCAATGGAGCCCTGATTCGACGAGTCACCATGGCAACGGGGAAGAGGAGGGCTACGTTTTTCACCCCACTGGAAATGTAAATATTAATGCGCTCATACGGTGAGTTTGAGCACGTTTTTAGAAGGAAGTGTAACACCGCTGCAGCAGCAAAAGAGAGGGAGACGGCGTGGGAGAACATTGGTGCTCGGGTCAGTGCGTAAGTTTAAATGTAGTCCTTTGCAATCACAATAATATTACAGGGGGAAACTGCTTGAGTGGTAGCCTATTAATTTATTTAATTTAGGGGCAAACCTGACGGGGAGAAGCGCACTTGGCAGCAACTTAAAATGAAACATAAAAACATTAGACCTCGGCATAATCTCATGGGGGTAACTCATTTTGATCATGTTTTACATTGTAAAGTAAATATTAAGGGGCTGTTTGTCTGTACAGTTGTTTTATCCCCAACATTATGCTGTTTTCACACACATGAACGTCTTCTCATCTATATCATGTTCTGTTAAATAATTAAGCCTATTTAAATTAACACAGACTTCTACTCAGCCAACAGAAAGAAAGCAGATGCCCGTACAACGGGTGGTGGCCCAGCACCGCCACCTCTAACGGAGGCAGAGGAGCTGAAAATGATAAAGATGGGTAGTAGCCGTTTCAGGGCGAGGCACACTTTTCTGACCGCTCTGCATACAGTTGCCTTGCTCAAGTGCTCTGCATCTCCGACGTTGTATAAAAAAAAAACTCCCATTTGCAAAAAAACGCAGCGCAACACACAATATCTGCTGGGATGTGAGAGCATGACTTCGGTTGGTAATGTTGGAAATGTAAGGACGGATCAGGTTGTGTATGTAAATGACTGTGACGTGAAACGGTACCGCTCAAAAAGATAATTGTCTGGAAATGCAAGAACATTTATGCGCAGTCTGATAATCATCTCCCGACGAATATTTAATTCTCTGCGCAGTAATGCTGCACCTTCATCCACGGGATCATCATCAAAAGGACATGCCATGGTAGTGAAAATAGTCGCCACCTAATATAACTTCTAATGTAGGCCTACTGACTGATTTTTGCAATGATCAATGAGAACTATACTACGCCAAAACTCGCCTGCTGACTGAATGAATGAGGAAATCAAATACCATGTGTGGCTGAAAGAGGGCGGAGACAGAGAGAAACTCGAGGTTTGTTTAGAAAAACCTGGTCCCGACCAGGTTAGGTTCATAGAGTATGTTACCATGGTTACTGACCGAGAGCTTAAGTTACCTCTCTCTGTGAAACAGGCTAGAGTTACCCCTCTTTCTCTGGTTTGAGTTACCTCCCTTTGTGAAACGGAAAACTCAGAGTTTCCCTCATTTCAGGGTTGACAGACTCAGAGTTTTCACTAAACCTGCTTTGTGAAACGGACCCCTGGCCTGTAATAGTTTACAAATTGTATCCCCCCCTCCCACTGAGCTACTGAGATAAATATAATTTCTGTACATCACCACCCTGTATTTTTTTGTTTCTGTTTTTTCTCCTTTTTCTTCCCCACTAAATGGATTTATTTATTGTATATGTAACCCATACTTATTGCCTTTGTATGTGTTTGTTTTATGTTTATTTAGGTTTTGCCGCATTGTTGTTGTTGTTCTATCACTTTTACATAATATGACCTGAAAAACGTATTGGTAACTACGATTAATTTGATTGTGTCTTATTATCTTTGACTCTCTGGCTGCCAATAAAAATTTAAATAACAAGCTAGTGGAGCAAGAGTCCAACCAGATTATTGATATCTGAATGTGTTATCTTGTATTTTGTTACACTTATTGTTTTATAACATGAAGTCAGGATCATTTTATATTATGAGTAAAACACATTCTTCTAGTTATGAACTCTCATATTAGTTTGACATGTTCTCCGTCAGCTCTGTATGAAACCCTGAATGAAGACGAGGAGAAAAGACTTTGTTCATGTTTGTTTATTCATGATTTAAAGCTTCAGTTTGTTCACACGTCCCGTCAGTAAAGTCTGTTAAAGCACTCTTGTTCAGTGATTTCATGATCAGATTCACTTCATCCACACAATCAGTGTGTTGGAGCAGAATCTCAGCTATGTACAAGCAAATAATGAAGCATCTCCTTATTGATTATGATCATGTGAAGTGAAGTCATCAGGAGCAGCGAGAGCCTCCGTGGCTGAACAGACACAGGAAGGAGCGCCGCCTGAAGAAAGTCCAACATTTACACAACAACAAGAAGGCGGCAAAGTACCGCCCACAATGTTTGATTGACAGGTTGATCTGTGTGCAGTGAAGAAATGCCACAACAATCAGCTCTCAGCAACAGTGATGGAAACACAACAAGTCTGAAGGAATGAAACACACAATTTAACCCACTGACCCAGAAATGACTTCAGTCTATTTGAGTTTACTGAACTCAGCAGAGTCAGAAACCAAAACTCCAGCATAGAGAGGCTGAGTGAATGTGGTCTGGACTCTGTGGAGGAGAGTCATGGTGTCAGAGACTCTGTAGAAGGACAGAATACCTGCACTGTGATCCAGGTACACTCCAACTCTGGAGGACTGAGGACCTGAGACGGGAGTTTGGACTTTGTTGTGATAAAAGTTATAACTGTTTGTGTAACAATATAACATCCAAGATTTGTCATTAAATCCAAATCCACATTCCTGTGAGTTCCCTGCTCTGCTGATATTCTTGTATGCGACTGCTACATAAACTCCTCCTCTCCACTCCACCTCCCAGTAACAACGTCCAGTCAGACTCTCTCTACTCAGGACCTGATAATACCAGTCAGTGAATCTGTCTGGGTGACTAGAATAAGACTGTTGTTGACTCGTGTATGTTGCTTTTCTGTTCCCCTCAGATAATAACAGCTTTCTGTGTGCTGTGTTTGGATCCAGTGTGATGTCACGTGAATATCTTAAGAAGTCAGCTCTGGTCTCGGGCTCTGGTTGTGGGTTTGACAGTAAAACATCCACTTGAGTCTCTGTCAGTGAGATGTTGGTCCATGTCTCTCTCAGGACGTCCTGTAGTTTGTCTCTGAGCTCTGACACAGCTGCTGTCACATCCTCAAAGTACTTGAGAGGACGGATCTTGATGCTGGATGAGTGTGTAGACTCACTGAGTGCTGACAGTGAGGGGTAGTTGTGTAGAAACTGGTTGTGATCCTCTGTGTGTGAGAGCTTCTTCAGCTCAGCGTCTTTCCTCTTCAGCTCAGTGATCTCCTGCTCCAGCTTCTCCTGAAGCTCTTTGACTCGACTCACTTCAGTTTCCTGCTGGGATCTGACCTGCTGCTTCACATCAGAGCGTCTTTCCTCCATGAGACGGATCAGCTGGGTGAAGATCTTCTCACTGTGCTCCACTGCTTTATCAGCAGAGCCATTGATGGCCTCCACCTCCTGTTGAAGCAGCTTCACATCTTCCTCTCTGTCCTGGATTCTCTGCTGGATGTTGTGTCGACTCCCCTCCAGCTCTCTCTGCCTCTCAGTCCTCTCTGCTGCAGCTGACACTGTGTCGTGGCCTTTATGTTCGTCCACAGAGCAGAGATAACAGATACACTGCTGATCAGTACGACAGAACATCTTCATCACCTCATCGTGACGAGAGCAGATGTTCTCCTGGAGCTTCTCTGACGGCTCCACCAGCTTGTGTTTTCCATAGGCAGGGATTTCAAAGTGAGGCTGGAGGTGTTTTTCACAGAAAGAAGCCAGACAGAACAAACAGGACTTGACAGCTCTCAGTTTCCTCCCAGTGCAGACATCACAGGCCACATCTTCAGGTCCAGCATAGCAGAGATCAGCAGGAGCAGCTTGGAGTCCAGTCTTCTTCAGCTCCTCCACTAAAACTGCTAACATGGTGTTTTTCAGCAGCTCAGGCCTCGGTGTGAAGCTCTTCCTGCACTGAGGGCAGCTGTGGATCCCCTTCTCATCCTCTGTGTCCCAGTGGTCTTTAATACAGTTCTTGCAGTAGCTGTGTCCACAGGGAATAGCCACCGGATCCTTCAGTAGATCCAAACAGATGGAACAAGAGAAAGTCTCTCGGTCCAGCTGAACTGCTTTCTGCTCCATTTCACCTCTCAGTGTCAACGACCGTCTGAGTTTCACTTCCTGATAACTGAAACTAGTCTGAGCTCTGATCTGAACACGTGTGTTTGTGCAGCGAATGAGGTCTGTCAGCTCAGTTACGCCCATCCACAGACTGTAGATATGAAGGGGAGGGAACAAGGAAATATAGTGACAGAGTGGAGCTGCTGTGTGAGAGGAGGAAGAAGAGGGAGGGCTGATGGAGCTGTGAGTCACTCCAGGACGAGGAGCAGCTCTGTCAATCTGAACTTTGTTCCCTCTTTTACAACGAAGCCAGGGGTGGTTTCTCACATGGGCAGCTGCCCAGGGCGGTATTTGTGGAGGGGCAGCATGAGCACCTGCAAAAAAAAACATATATACACATTATATCATCATTTTTCTATTCGTTTGCATTCATTTCCTCCAGTTTTTGTTTTGCTCATTTACACGCCAAGTGAATGATGTCATGTTGCCGTGTGGGCGCCCTCTGTTTTATAAAGGTGCGTCTTCTGCTGAGAGTCTCACACAGAGTTTGTGGAAGAAGGGGGGCGGGGCGAGGGACGGGTTCATCTACTGGGGCGTGGAAGCAGGGGATTCATATAACAGTGCACCAGTAATGCAATTAATAGTTTAAAGTCAATCACATCAAAAATTCCTTCCACATAAAGCACATTTCAGTCATAACAATATTGTGAATAAAAGCCCATAGTTTCACATGTTATTTTTCGGGGTTTGGTCAAATAGTGAAATATATTACAAAACGAGGTGAAATGGTTTAGTCTTAACTCTTGGTTAACGGTGTTGGGGGATGCTTAATATGTTGATTCCTGTGTGTGAAATAAACAAACTGATAAGAAGAGGACAAAGTCATCCGGTGCCCAGTTCAGGAAAAAGAGAAAAGAAGAAAAGGAGAAACAAGCAAAAGATAAAGGTATGGAGCCATGTCATCTACTCTTCATCATGCATGTAATGTAATGAAATGACGTTATTTTATTTTATCATCATCAGTATTAAATTGTTATAATAATTATATTTATTTCTCTTTCCCTTGTGAGGTATTTATTTATTTATTTATTTATTTAGTTGTGTTAACTCTGTTCAGGGTCGAAGGGGATTTATGTCTGGAGGGTATGGGGCGGTAGAGAAAGGTAGTTTTAGCAAAACGGGATGAAAATATTATGTTTAGTTTAAATGACTAGTTTAACAGACTTGTTTTAGTGACAACATTGAAGACACTGTAAATGAATATTAATTGGAAATACAAAAAGGTATGTTCTTTCATTTTTTTGTAGACATTCATATTTAATTTTTTGAAGCTGCTTTTCTTTTTAATTATATATATGTATATGTATACATGTATTTTTTTTGTCATTTATTTTTTGGGGGGCAGTGGAAGATGTTCAAAGATAGGAGAGAGGGAAGGAAGAACACAAAAGTAAGGATACAGTTTGTGTAAATAACAACTGTGTGTTCGTCCTCAGCCAGTCAACAATTTAAGTTAGAAGGAATAGATAAATTAACCAAGGGGGAGGGCCAAAGTAGGCTCAGTTGACTTGCTCATCAGCCGTGTGCTGCAAATGTTTTTTTTATTTATTTATTTTTTATTTTCATGTTTTTGTACGGGAAGGGTTCCAGTTTAGTAAGGACCCCAGTATCCATGTGATCTGGTACACATGGAAAACACAAAGCTAGCCATGGGAGGTGCTAGAATCAATGGAGGTCACATTACTTTTCTTTAGTTTATTTTCTTTTACAATTATCTTTATTCATTTTTTTGTTTTTGCTTGTTCAGGTGGTTCGTACACGAGGAAATTGTTGGATTTGGCTCAAACAGATGATCAGCAGGAAAGGAAATCTAAGGCAGTTAGTTGTAGTAAGTTGTTTGGTTTGGAAGGGAAGGGTGGGGACCCCGTACAGGGGGACGAAACTAGACGATAAAAAAGTTATGCCCCCTTAATGATGACAGACAGGAAACATTCTTGCAGACAAGGATGGGATATTAGCTGAAGGGAAATGGTCTTGCATTTTTATAACACTTTTCCAGTCTACTGACCGCACAAAGTTACAATACTTGCCACATTCACACACACATTCATACACTGATGACGGAGGCCGCCATGCAAGGCAGCCAACTGTTCATCAGGAGCAATCTGGGGTTCAGTATCTTGCTCAAGGACACTTCGACATGCAGCTGGGATTCGAACCAGTGACCTTCCGTTTACTAGACGACCCGCTCTACCTACTGAGCTACAGCCAACCAAAACAGAAGAGATAGAAATAACATTCAGAACGTTTACATGCACATCTTAGTCAGATTACAGTCATAGTTCGACTACGCTACTTAATCAGACAACTGCAATTGTCCGAGTATAAATGCCGGTGAGAAAATCGAGTTATTGACCGAGGTATGTCATACCCCGGTACGATAGGTGGCGCTGTGCCCATTTCAACTAGTGGTAACAGAAACACCTCCAGCTGACCTCTTTACGTCACCAGCAACAACAAACTGCCTCGGCATTCCAGAAAGATGGCATATGAAGAGCGAGACGAAGCTACATCTTTTTACACTTTGTATATGGTGTACATGATAATTACACAAACTAGATGCACAACGGTGCTCTTTCTTACGGTGATTTAGGAAGAAAGACACCGTCGTCATTCTTCTACTTCCGGCTCACGGCTCCGGGAAAGAAATCTCGTGCCTGCGCAGAACGCAAAATCCGATCCTATCCGCTGGAACGTACACATGCAGGAGTAATGTGACTATCAATCGAATAATCTGGATGCTTTAATCCAACCATGAGAAATCTGATCCTGTCCGATTTTAGCCAGACTAAGGTGAATACATGCATCTTAAAGATCCGCTCATAATCAGACTAACGCAGTAATTCAGTTTTCTCGAGTGTCATGTAAACACACTGACTGTTAAACAAATATAATCCACCAGAGTAAGGACCGGAGTTAATGGCCAAAATGATAGCATTAATCATTTCAGAGGCAAAGGGGACAACAACAATGGGTGGAGATTTAAACTTGATTCTGGATCCAAATCTAGACTGCCAATATAATATAAAACATAAAGCAGAGAAAACATCAGCACTGTTAAAGAGGGCTGAAGCAGAAAACTACACCCTAATGAAAGAGACTAAACTTATTACTCAAAAGCCCATAATAAATATTCAAGACTAGATTACTTCATGTTTAAATCAGATTTAGAAAAGTAAAACAAAGCTCTGTTGGCAAATAGATACATCAGACCATGCCACAATATCTATGGAGCTAACAACGGCAATAGAAAAAGGTGCATCACATTGGAGATTAAACAACCCTCTTTTGAATTATATTGGATTTAAAAATAGAATAGCAACAACAATAAAACAATATATAGAGATTAACGATAATGGAGAAGTCTCGCCCCATAATGTTGTGGGAGGGAGTTAAAGCTTATCAGAGGGGAGATAATAGATTTAACTTCACTTAAGAGAAAGCAAAGAGAAGGAAAGAAATACATTCAAGAACATAAAAAGATCAGACAAACAAATACTTGAAGAAATGGATCAAATAAATAAAAAAAAAAGAATAGATTACCTCGATATGGAACAAATAGAAAGGGAACTTACCTTTGCCAAGCAAAAGTATAATGACAGTGGACCAAGGGCCCAGAAACCTTTAGCATGGAGGTTACAAAGACAGAATAATAAAGCTAGTATATAAAAAATTAAAGATAGAACTGGAAATATGTTAATGAAAAAGATCAGAAATAGCAAAATCATTTCTTAAATATTACCAAAAATTGTATACTCCAGAAACACAGGAAAATCAGATGGAAATTCAAATTCAAAAGTATTTGGAATATATGACTCTGCCAGAAGTAACGGAAGACCAAAATAATCATTAATTAAGTCAATAACGGAGACAGAATTGTCAATGACCAAGATTCAGCTTTCTTTCTTTTCTTTCTTTTTATTTAGAAGTTGCCAGGGCCAATACCAGGTGAAAAACCTTAAACACAAACACAGATAGAAGGTCAGGAAAAATGTAGGGGAGACTGGGGACAGTTGCAACAAGGGAAGGTTGCAACAAGCCTCATTTCTCCAATCAGAAACATGCTAGAGTGATGACACTCACTGCACATGCTCAGTTAGACCCTCTGCCCACCAAGAAGAGAGAGGCCATATTGAGCATCTGGTCCTGCTTCTATCAAGACAAAGTTGTTTTGGAGGTATGAAAGTAGCTTTTTTCATGAGCTGTGTTTTTGTCATACTGTCCTGATCTTTTGTATGAATTAATTCAAACCTACCTAGTTTGAATCACTATGTTGACTATCAAATGACATGGTTTACATGTGTCAGTGTCAATGTGGCTAGCTAGCACATGGTGTTTTGTCATGACTGATACCATGAGGACGGCTGCAACTGTCCCCATGCTAATTAAGCTAGTCATATCAAAACAGACCACACAACCGTATTTTTGAAGATTTTTAGTTCAAAATAGGCACAATTCATGTATTTCATTGCTTATGATGAACAGAACAGGCAACCATAATGAGAAACTAATGCTAATGATAAACAAAATAATTCCCCAAATAACTTGTGGAGCAAACATGAGAAATTAGTTATTGTTGTATGTTGTATGTGTCATATAAACTTGTCATATAGTGATTAAATAATAATCTGTACAGAGGAAGGCAAAAAAGAATAGAAGAAAAGCAAACCACAAAGAAAAGTGTGAAGAAAACCAAAGAAAAAGAAGAGAGAAGAATCAGACTCTGAAGGGGAAGAAGATGTCTGCATCGTCTGCCTGGAAAGTTTCTCCAAATCCAGGGAAGTGTGGCTGCAGTGCTGGATGTGCAAGTCCTGGACACATAAAGATTGCACACCTGGGGCTGATGTCTACACAAGTCACAGCTGTGACTCCAAATGACTGAATTCCCTTTTTTTTTTTTATTCTCTCTGTGAGCCAGCAGAAATGTTCTGGGTTCTACAGAATTGTTCAGGAGCTGGTGGAATTGTTCACAAGGCAGCAGATTTTTTGGGGACAGGCGAGTGTTGCTCTCTTATTTTCTAAACATTGTTGTGCCTTTAATAAAACTTAAAGTCAAAGTTTATATTCATCAGAGATTTAAAACAATGTGAATTTTGTTCACTAAAACAGTTCACTGTCTGTTCACATGTTTAATAAATGTTTTTTGTGTTGCAAATTATTCCATTCTTTTTGTCCCTAAATGATATATTGAGTTTTTATAGCTTCGGTAACATCTGCACATTGACTCGAGGTAGGCCTATGTTTTACACAAAACAAAACTTATTAAATACCTTAATATTGTATACTGTGCTTATTTAGACAAAAAGCAGAAGATAATTAGTGAAATTTAATGTTTTTTTGATATGTTGCAACCGTCCCTGATCCGTGTTGCAACTGTCCCCAGGTTTGGGGTCAGTTGCAACGTCTGAATTCCTCTATTCAAATAAATATTGTGATTGATATGTTATGTGTAGCCATCTTTAAATGGTATGGGCCTTTAGCAGACAGATGTAGGTTTAATATGTAAAGATTTGGTGAGCCTAGTCCAAATAGTCTCTGAGTAACTGAGATTGATGTAAAAAGTGTTGCAACTGTCCCCAGTCTCCCCTAACCCAAGAAACCATAATCAATCAACATAACCCAAAATCAAATACTTAATTTTTTTTAAAGTACAAGAAATTAATCTTGAAAATAAGTGGAAAATACCCATACTTAAACACCCAAAATGAATTAAATACATTTTAAAGCAGTATTTGATGATGATTTTAACCTTACAAACTTTGTCAGCTTTTAACTTCCGTAAATACACACATCATTATTTATCAACTTACTTTTAGCTTCAATACACCACGTTATTAACTGTGTTTTCAACCCACTTGTTATTAAATATAGAACATCTTAACTTGCATTTTAATCACATAACTTATTCAACACTTTACATTTTAACCTGCATTTCATCACATAATTAGTCCACAGCCCACAGTGCAGGCAGCACAGACACATAACTGAAAGCTCACCGGCTCCTTCTTCCTTCTTTGAACCAAACTTTAGTCCTGCAGTCTCTTTTTCCCAAGTCCAGACTCTCCAACCATTTCTCTCACACGCTGCTCACTCCTCATTGTCCTGTGAGCGAGTGCCTCCAAACATCTTGATGACCAGATCACCTTCACCTGGTTCCTTCAATCAGCTGCCTGCAGGCTGGGAGACGTACCCATACCTGATGCACTCAGACAGACATGGGCGTGGCCTGCAGCTCAACTCAACACACATTAATTCATAAAGAAGGTAAAGAACTAACAGATTGTGCCTCATATCGCCCAATATCTTTATTAAATGTAGATCATAAATTACTCACTTCAATTCTTGCAAAATTACACAAATCCATTATTCCTAACATTATAAATGGACAGAGAATTTAAACCAACTTTGAGTGACAATACTTTTAAAAACTGTTTAAGTAAAGGCTTGACTGATATAATCAGATAGTTACAGATAAAGGAACAGAGATTTTAGAGAACTTATCAAAACTATATAACCTACTGAAATCAGACTTTTATTAATATTTACAAGTGAGAAGTTTCCTTGTGGAAGAAATATGACTACATAAAACAGTGAAGGACAAACACCCTTTAATAACTTGTATATTAAACATATCAGTAAAGTCTGTTAAACCACTCTTATTCAGTGATTTCATGATCAGATTCACTTCATCCACACAATCAGTGTGTTGGAGCAGAATCTCAGCTATGTACAAGCAAATAATGAAGCATCTCCTTATTGACTATGATCATGTGAAGTGAAGTCATCAGGAGCAGCGAGAGCCTCCGTGGCTGAACAGACACAGGAAGGAGCGCCGCCTGAAGAAAGTCCAACATTTACACAACAACAAGAAGGCGGCAAAGTACCGCCCACAATGTTTGATTGACAGGTTGATCTGTGTGCAGTGAAGAAATGCCACAACAATCAGCTCTCAGCAACAATGATGGAAACACAACAAGTCTGAAGGAATGAAACACACAATTTAACCCACTGACCCTGAAATGACTTCAGACTATTTGAGTTTACTGAACTCAGCAGTGGAGTCAGAACCATAAACCCAAACTCCAGCATAGAGAGGCTGAGTGAATGTGGTCTGGACTCTGTGGAGGAGAGTCATGGTGTCAGAGACGCTGTAGAAGGACAGAATACCTGCACTGTGATCCAGGTACACTCCAACTCTGGAGGACCGAGGACCTGAGACGGGAGTTTGGACACTGTTGTGATAAAAGTTATAACTGTTTGTGTCCCAATATAACATCCAAGATTTGTCATTAAATCCAAATAAACATTCCTCTGAGTTCCCTGCTCTGCTGATATTCTTGTATGCGACTGCTACACTAACTCCTCCTCTCCACTCCACCTCCCAGTAACAACGTCCAGTCAGACTCTCTCTACTCAGGACCTGATAATACCAGTCAGTGAATCTGTCTGGGTGACTAGAATAAGACTGTTGTTGACCTGTAAATGTTGCTTTTCTGTTCCCCTCAGATAATAACAGCCATGTGTTTGCTGTGTTTGGATCCAGTGTGATTTCACGTGAATATCTTAAGAAGTCAGCTCTGGTCTCGGGCTCTGGTTGTGGGTTTGACAGTAAAACATCCACTTGAGTCACTGTCAGTGAGATGTTGGTCCATGTCTCTCTCAGGACGTCCTGTAGTTTGTCTCTGAGCTCTGACACAGCTGCTGTCACATCCTCAAAGTACTTGAGAGGACGGATCTTGATGCTGGATGAGTGTGTAGACTCACTGAGTGCTGACAGTGAGGGGTAGTTGTGTAGAAACTGGTTGTGATCCTCTGTGTGTGAGAGCTTCTTCAGCTCAGCGTCTTTCCTCTTCAGCTCAGTGATCTCCTGCTCCAGCTTCTCCTGAAGCTCTTTGACTCGACTCACTTCAGTTTCCTGCTGGGATCTGACCTGCTGCTTCACATCAGAGCGTCTTTCCTCCATGAGACGGATCAGCTGGGTGAAGATCTTCTCACTGTGCTCCACTGCTTATCAGCAGAGCCATTGATGGCCTCCACCTCCTGTTGAAGCAGCTTCACATCTTCCTCTCTGTCCTGGATTCTCTGCTGGATGTTGTGTCGACTCCCCTCCAGCTCTCTCTGCCTCTCAGTCCTCTCTGCTGCAGCTGACACTGTGTCGTGGCCTTTATGTTCGTCCACAGAGCAGAGATAACAGATACACTGCTGATCAGTACGGCAGAAAATCTTCATCACCTCATCATGACGAGAGCAGATGTTCTCCTGGAGCTTCTCTGACGGCTCCACCAGCTTGTGTTTTCCATAGGCAGGGATTTCAAAGTGAGGCTGGAGGTGTTTCTCACAGAAAGAAACCATACAGACCGAACATGACTTGACTGCTCTCAGTTTCCTCCCAGTGCAGACATCACAGGCCACATCTTCAGGTCCAGCATAGCAGAGATCAGCAGGAGCAGCTTGGAGTCCAGTCTTCTTCAGCTCCTCCACTAAAACTGCTAACATGGTGTTTTTCAGCAGCTCAGGCCTCGGTGTGAAGCTCTTCCTGCACTGAGGGCAGCTGTGGATCCTCTTCTCATCCTCTGTGTCCCAGTGGTCTTTAATACAGTTCTTGCAGTAGCTGTGTCCACAGGGAATAGTCACCGGATCCTTCAGTAGATCCAAACAGATGGAACAAGAGAAAGTCTCTCGGTCCAGCTGAACTGCTTTCTGCTCCATTTCACCTCTCAGTGTCAACGACCGTCTGAGCTTCACTTCCTGATAACTGAAACTAGTCTGAGCTCTGATCTGAACACGTGTGTTTGTGCAGCGAATGAGGTCTGTCAGCTCAGTTACGCCCATCCACAGACTGTAGATATGAAGGGGAGGGAACAAGGAAATATAGTGACAGAGTGGAGCTGCTGTGTGAGAGGAGGAAGAAGAGGGAGGGCTGATGGAGCTGTGAGTCACTCCAGGACGAGGAGCAGCTCTGTCAATCTGAACTTTGTTCCCTCTTTTACAACAGAGCCTCAGTTAAAACCTGCTCCACACTTGAAAACATCAAAGTTTGTAGTTGTAAAATGTTTCTTGGCTCCTCAGGCTTTGCTGATATTTCTCTGATTCTGTTCACTTTTCTTCTCCTGGTTAAAAACAGCTGACTGACAGTCGGGAGTGATCAAACTGAACCAAGGGCGTAACCATGGTATAGATATCGGGGGGGGGTCCAAATGAGAGCCCTTCCCCCAAATTTAGTTTTTTAAAGTACATTTCCCACAATTCTATGATATTTTATATATCAAAATTTGCACATTTAGATATTTTGAGGACAACATTGACCATTTGAATTCACATATAAAGGAATATTCTGTGAAATTGCATGGATTCCTACAGAATCAATATAAAGCTTCTCTTTAAATTCCCATTAAGTGAAAATCAACGTTTTTATCTCAAAGGTTTTGCTCTATATCTCACCTAGATGTCAGTATCAGGCCCAATGTTACTAGTTTTATTTACTGCTGACATGTAGGCCTATGTTAAAACTAATGTTATCATGATGTTTAAGTTCTCATTCAGATTTCTCACCTGATCATCTGTATCTCCAGAGCATGTCCCTGCCTGGCCACTGCTTTCTCTCTGTGTCTCTGTGCTGCTTACACTGTGACCAGATACCATTATTTTACCAGAAGAACAATGGCTGAACTTGATGATCATTTTAATTTAATACATTGATTTTTCTGCTTGTGTTACTAGTTTATTTGCTTTAGCTAAATAGTAAGTGCATAAATAACAGTGTAGAATGTACAGCAGTGTAGCCCCTTTCACACATGCACTGCTATTCTGAACTGACCTGGACATTACCTGGAGGAGCTGCATGTGTAACAAATGAGAACAGGGATGAGTTGATGTCGGAGATTTTCTTCATTGAAAAGAAGGTTTTAAGCTCCAACAAATAGCTTTAAATTACTTAAATTAACACCTACATGGCATTAATGCAAGAATATGAATGTACTCCTGTCACATAACTCCACTTACATGACAACTTGACTTGAAAAAGAAGTCAATCTTCTGCTGCCTCTACCTTTTTGGCATTCCTAATCATGCTGAATAATATCAAAATCAGTCAGTTACCATTAACTTTACCTGGCTTACCTGGCTTGGCCTAATCCATCTGGCTTGCTTAATATTAGCTAACATGCCACGAAGCAAGACAGAGTTATTTATAGACAAAGTTCTGCATTATTAACTAGTTAACTGGCAGCTCCTAGCATGTAATTGTTTACTTTCCCGGGCAGCCGGGACTAGTGGGTTTGGTCAAATTGTTGTGATTGGCTTGATGGCTGTCAATCACTGTAACTTGACCAATGGGTTTTCATGTATGGGGGAGCGACTCAGCTACTGAGGTGCGCTCCATTTCAGTATGCTGTTACAACGCGAGGGCGGGCAAACGGTTTAATACCTTAGGATGGGCGCAACCAAGTTTACAATTGGGAGAGGGGGGTTCACATACTTGTGTTTTCCTTAAAACGGAAATAAATTGAAAATAAATAAGAAATAACGAGACAGATCTTTTGACAGGGTTTATAAAAGAGTGCATATTTAACATATTTTCTTCTGTATATTGGGGGAGACAGATTGCCATTTTCTCAATAATGGCGGGACACGACCCCCCCAAAGAATATGTAGTTACGCCCATGACTATGTTGAGGTCTCACCTGTAACTCCACCTGGCCTCTCCCTGATGCAGCACACTAATGAAATAACACATGATGCCAGCCTGACATTAACTTTGTACGATGCATTACCTGCTGTACATAAGCAGTCAAACATATGCAGTAAAACATTTAGTATAGCACCATGTCAAACTTACCTGTAGCCCTGAATCTTCCCTATATGAGCTACAACCTGTCCGGGGTTCCTCTGTCACCTGATCAATAAAATAGTGACGCTATGAGCAGTGACACAGCACGACTCAAACCTCCAAGGAGATCAGTAGTATTCACTAGGGCTACTTTTAACATTACAACTAGCTAACACTTCAAATTAAATGAACCACCATGTCCTTATTGAAGTCCACCTGCTGCTGTGACCCTGCCACTCCACCCTGTCTGATTAATCAAATCAATCACCAGAAAACGGTTGGAAACAATGTTTTGAATTCATTAGCAGCAGCCTATGAGGGGGGACTATTTTCCTCAGGTGACTTACACTTTGTTTGGTGAAATAGCTTCTAATGTCTTCCACCTTTCTTTTCTTGCCCGACATCCTCAGACATGTGTTGCATGAGAACAGTGTCGACCTCCTCTCATCAACTCTGCAAAACCTGCAAGTGAAACACCTTCGACAGCCTGCAGGAGGAGGAGGAGCCTACACACTGTAAAAAATGTCCGTAGAAATTACGGTAAAAAACTATCAATAGCAACAGTAAAATACCGTAACAATTGTATATCACTGTAGTAAATACATTGAATTACCGTAAATCAAGAAACAGTAAATAACTTAAATTGTACGGCCTTACTAAGTAGAAAATACAGAATTTACTGTGAATGTTATAAAAAGTTCGCTAAATTCACGGTAAAATACCGTAATGTCACAAGCGTGTAATTACCCTAAAATTGACGGTATCATTCTGTCTGAATTACAGATTTTGCTGATGTTTACGTTTAAATTTACGGTACACAACCATTAAATCATACCTTCATTTGTATAGAAAGTAGAATGTTAAAAAGTATGGTATATTTAAGCAATACATCAGGACAGGCCGTGGTATGTGCTTATAATATCACAGTTAAGGGGCATTGTTCGGGCCGACACAAGCACTTAATGCAATAGAAAACTATACATGTTGTATTATTGTCAAAACACAGTGAATTAAGATAAGATTAACTTTATTGTCCCACAGGAAAACATAGGCCTACAACAATCGTTAGAGTTTATCATATAGAGTTTTATTGCAACATTGTTAACACATCCTTTTTGAATAATATGGAAGCCCATTTCCGCCACTTGATGAAAAAAAATTATGAGATACTAAATCAAAATTATGAGATACTAAGTCAAAGTATCTCATAATTTTTGTCAAGTGGCGGAAATGGGCTTTCATAAAATAATAGTATATTTTATTTTATATCTTTCTTTTGTACAGTGAAAACACAATTTCTATTTTTATTTTATTCTTGTACATGTCCTTTTTTTATTATATGTAAAACATGACAATGAAAACGTTGTTGTGTTTGTAGTTGTTCGTGTCAATAAAGCTTTATTGAATTGAGGAGAGAGACACAGAGAAAGACAGAGAGAGAGAGAGAGAGAGAGAGAGAGAGAGAGAGAGAGAGAGAGAGAGAGAGAGATGACTACGGAGTTAACGGAAGCTAGAAATTTTGAATTTCAGTTCACTGCCATTTCTTCGCGCCCACAGGAGCAGTGTTTGTTGTTGTGACAGAGAGACAGACACACAGACAGACAGACAGATAGATAGATAGATAGATAGACAGACAGACAGAGAAGAGAGAGAGAGAGAGAGAGAGAGAGGACCACGAGTTAACGGAAGCTTGAAATTTCAGGTCACCGCCATTTCTTGGCGCCCACAGGAGCAGAGTCTCTTCTTCAGGTAAGCACATTCACAGCTCATTGAGACTGTCTGATTAACGTTAGCTAGCCGCAGAGCCACGTTAGCTCTTATTCGTTGACTTTCAAGCAGAGGAGTTCAGGTAGCTATATCTTAAAAGTTGCTGGACATGTCACTATCTGCTTTTTGCCGAATAAAAGAGTCACTTAAGGGCTCTGAGAAGTCGCTAACGTTAGCTACAGCTAATGTTGCTAATGCTAGAAAAATGTTGAGCTGTAACTTCTGTAGCAAGTCGGTTAAGACTTTGATAATGGAGAAACTGGTTTACTCTTAATAAAAGATGATACAAGGAGACTTGGATGTATTACGAAGGAAACATTTATTGACACTTGATCTAGGCAAATTCAAAGATAACATAACAAGTGAGAATGATCCCTTTAACACCTTAGCCATACAAGTTTTTAACAAATAATTTCACCTTCTCCACAGCACGGTGCAGCTGGATAATGTAAGGCAATCAACTTTGCAGGAATGCGGTATGGCCAGTACTCTGATTCGTCGTCATCGTTATCAGCACTCAGCTTCAGTGAGTACATTTAAATAGATTGGCTTCTGAACTGGTGCTGCCATTAAATGTTTTTGTTTCTTCATACCTGTCAAATACTTACATGGCCACATCAATAATTATGTCTCCCATATATGTCTACTACCCTGTTATCTGGAGTTCCTTAAGGGTAAATCCTCGGAACTATCCTTAAAAAAATCAAAATCACTGATTCGATGTCACATCCAAAGGATTGTGTGTTTTCAGCTGTAGTCTCCACAGTTTCTCCCTCAGTCTCTCTCAATCTATTAGATCTGCTAAATCTGTTAACTGTTTTAAGCGCCTCCTGAAATCATATTTATAGGATGGCCTTTTTATGAGATTTTTTTAAACCTACTCTTCATTCACCATTTAATTTTTTTTCTGTTCCAACTTCTTTAATTAATGTTTTGTTTTTTGTTGTTGTTGTTGCGGGAAGCACTTTGCAACAGTGTAAGTGCTATATAATAATAATTATCATTATTATCATTAACAATGTTTTCTTTGTTGTCTTTCTTTGTCTGGTTGCAGAGAGATTCATGCCAGTCCACAGTAAACACCTGATTGAAGACTGCTGGTGAATGTTCAAGCAGGAATGATGACAACACCTGCCCAAAGTTCCAGTTTCCTTCACATTGTAACATGTCTGTATGAGACTCTGTCCCACCTGTCTTCAGTCAAGTCTGGACCCAATGACTCAAACACCAGTCTTGTCAAGGCTAATTAGAGGTAAGCTATGGTTTATGTCAGTGTAGCAAATGAGTAGATGCAAGCACTCAAACTACACTCAATCGATCTCCCTCAAGTGAACGGTGCCAACAGCTTCATACAAACATACAGTAGAAAAAAAAAAAATCAGTATTATGGACAGGACTCAGGATTTAGGCTGCAATTCGACAAGGGTGAAACAAATACTGATGATCACTTAGTCCTGAAAAGTGACTGTTTCTACTTTTCACACTAATACAATAAAATAAATGAAATACTCCTGATGATCTGCAAAACTATATTCCAGAGTGCTGGTTTCATTCTATGTATAGCTCATTGGAGCTCAGTTTAACAGCAGAAGGCTGAATTTATCTCTGTAGGCATCATGCTCAGGCACTGCATCAATCTAACCTTTGCTTTGTTTCTTTTTTCTGGCTGCAGAGAGGATCATGCCAGTCTACAGTGGACACCAGATGGACAACACATGAGTCTTCAAGCAGAACTGGTGACTGCTGAATGCTTTAAGTTCCAGTTTCTTGAACACCATGTCCATGTTAAGAGCCCTCTTCAGCCAAGTCTGGACTCAGTGACTCATTAGTGTTGATCAACACAGGGCAAGTGGCTCCTTTTTTCATGACGTTTATTTCTTCTACCATGGACTATCCTTCATATGTATGGACACACACTGTCTTTTGAAGATGTCAACACTGCCTTGTGAGTATACTAGACAAGTTCTGTTTTTCAAAGAGAATGTGTATATGCAAAGAGAGGTTCTTAAAGTTTATCAATTATAGTCTGTACTTTGGTTTACAATGGGCTTAATTGGTTATTTCCTTTATAATTTACCATTTGCATTTGCTGACTGTAAAATCTACGCCAACAAACTGTAATTCCATGTGTGTTGTACCATATTTTTTACGGTGACATTCTGGCAACCACAGCTGCCAGTATTTTACCGTAGTTGAACTTTGCAATAAAATACCGTAATATATCTTACAGTTTTACCGTGTTTTTTCACTGATGGACTGTAATTAGGTTTACAGTATATTATTTTTAAAAGAATTTACCGTAAACAGGTTTATATGATAACTGTTATTTTTACAGCAAATTACCGTAAACAAATAACAGTTCTCTAATGTGAAATTTACAGTTACATTGTGACCGTATTTTCTACGGTAAAGTTCTGGCAACCACAGCTGCCAGTATTTTACCGTAAATTCTACAGAATTTTTTTTACAGTGTGAATATAATAGAAAACTCTTTAAAGACAAAACAACAAATGATTATCTTAACGCTAGATGCAGAAAAAGCGTTTGGTCTTTTATATTTGAGGTGTGTCAAATATGTTAATTTAATGACACATTTATCAGCTGGTTAAAACTTATATTTAATACAACTAAGACAAGAATACGAGTAAATGGTATAATATCAGATTCTTTCAGTCTTTTTCAGGGAACAAGGCAGGGAGACCCTCTCTCCCCCCTGATTTATATTTTGGCCATGGAACCATTTGCAGAGAGAATGAGACAAAACTGTAAAATACAAGGACTGTTATTGGGACAAGAAGAGCACAAATTAGCAATATATATGTGGATGATTTGATCCTCTACCTAACTAATATATCACAATCCCTGGAGGTAGTTATGGAGGAAATAAAACAATACAGTGCAACGTCTGACTATAAACTAAATATGTGTAAATCAGAAGCAATGATAGTTGGGCAGTCAATATCACAAACTATCAGATCTACATATAACCTAAAATGGCAACACAATAAATGGAGATACTGCGGGGTGACAATTTGACTTTAATCAGCTTCATCAATATAATTTTGGGGCTTTGGAGAGTCAAATTAAACAAGACTTACAAAAATGGAAACTGATCCCACCAACAATAACAGAGAGAAATGAGATCATGGAAACAAACATTTTACCAAGATTTTTATTCCTCTTTCAAAATTGTCTAATTTAAATACCAAAAAAGAACTGTTAAAATGATTAATACACTTATTTGTGGAGAAAGAAAACCTCGTATAAACTTAAGATGCTCAAAACAGCCAAACTACACGGAGGACTCGCTCTCCCAAATATAATGAATTATTACTACGCTGTTCTAGTCAAACCGCTCACCGTCTGGTTATGTAACTCCTCAGTAGCAAAGTGGAAAGAAATTGAAATTCAACAAATGGTTAAATATTGGAATATGTATATATCTGCTAAAATAACTATCAATGACACCCGAAAAATTGAGAACACATGTATAAGAAACACAATAATGGCCTGAGTAAAAGTTACAAAACCAAAGGATATTCAAAAGGATCTGATATTTATGAGACAGATTGTGATGGACAGAGAATTTAAACCAACTTTGAATGACAATACTTTTAAAAACTGTTTAAGTAAAGGCTTGACTGATATAATCAGATAGTTACAGATAAAGAAATAGAGACTTCAGAGAACTTATCAAAACTATATAACCTACCGAAATCAGACTTTTATGAATATTAACAAGTGAGAAGTTCCCTTGTGGAAGAAATATGACTACATAAAACAGTGAAGGACAAACACCCTTTAATAACTTGTATATTAAACATATCAGTAAAGTCTGTTAAAGCACTCTTGTTCAGTGATTTCATGATCAGATTCACTTCATCCACACAATCAGTGTGTTGGAGCAGAATCTCAGCTATGTACAAGCAAATAATGAAGCATCTCCTTATTGATTATGATCATGTGAAGTGAAGTCATCAGGAGCAGCGAGAGCCTCCGTGGCTGAACAGACACAGGAAGGAGCGCCGCCTGAAGAAAGTCCAACATTTACACAACAACAAGAAGGCGGCAAAGTACCGCCCACAATGTTTGATTGACAGGTTGATCTGTGTGCAGTGAAGAAATGCCACAACAATCAGCTCTCAGCAACAATGATGGAAACACAACAAGTCTGAAGGAATGAAACACACAATTTAACCCACTGACCCTGAAATGACTTCAGTCTATTTGAGTTTACTGAACTCAGCATTGGATTCACAAAAAACACAAAGTCCAGCATAGAGAGGCTGAGTGAATGTGGTCTGGACTCTGTGGAGGAGAGTCATGGTGTCAGAGACGCTGTAGAAGGACAGAATACCTGCACTGTGATCCAGGTACACTCCAACTCTGGAGGACTGAGGACCTGAGACGGGAGTTCTGACATTGTTGTGATGAAAGCTATAACTGTTTGTGTCACAATATAACATCCAGGATTTGTCATTGTTTCCAAATAAACATTCCTGTGAGCTCCCTGCTCTGCTGATATTCTTGTATGCGACTGCTACATAAACTGCTCCTCTCCTCTCCACCTCCCAGTAACAACGTCCAGTCAGATTCTCTCTACTCAGGACCTGAAACTTTTTAGTGAATCTGTCTGGGTGACTAGAATAAGACTGTTGTTGACTCACTCTTGTTGCTTTTCTGTTCCCCTCAGATAATAACAGCTTTGTGTTTGCTGTGTTTGGATCCAGTGTGATTTCAGATGAATATCTTAAGAAGTCAGCCCTGGTCTCGGGCTCTGGTTGTGGGTTTGACAGTAAAACATCCACTTGAGTCTCTGTCAGTGAGATGTTGGTCCATGTCTCTCTCAGGATGTCCTGTAGTTTGTCTCTGAGCTCTGACACAGCTGCTGTCACATCCTCAAAGTACTTGAGAGGACGGATCTTGATGCTGGATGAGTGTGTAGACTCACTGAGTGCTGACAGTGAGGGGTAGTTGTGTAGAAACTGGTTGTGATCCTCTGTGTGTGAGAGCTTCTTCAGCTCAGCGTCTTTCCTCTTCAGCTCAGTGATCTCCTGCTCCAGCTTCTCCTGAAGCTCTTTGACTCGACTCACTTCAGTTTCCTGCTGGGATCTGACCTGCTGCTTCACATCAGAGCGTCTTTCCTCCATGAGACGGATCAGCTGGGTGAAGATCTTCTCACTGTGCTCCACTGCTTTATCAGCAGAGCCATTGATGGCCTCCACCTCCTGTTGAAGCAGCTTCACATCTTCCTCTCTGTCCTGGATTCTCTGCTGGATGTTGTGTCGACTCCCCTCCAGCTCTCTCTGCCTCTCAGTCCTCTGTGCTGCAGCTGATACTGTGTCGTGGCCTTTATGTCCGTCCATGGAGCACAAAATACAGATACACTGCTGATCAGTACGACAGAAAATCTTCACCTCATCATGACGAGAGCAGATGTTCTCCTGGAGCTTCTCTGACGGCTCCACCAGCTTGTGTTTTCCATAGGCAGGAGATTCATAATGAGGCTGAAGATGTTTCTCACAGAAAGAAACCATACAGACCAAACAGGACTTAACTGCTCTCAGTTTCCTCCCAGTGCAGACATCACAGGCCACATCTTCAGGTCCAGCATAGCAGTGATCAGCAGGAGCAGCTTGGAGTCCAGTCTTCTTCAGCTCCTCCACTAAAACTGCTAACATGGTGTTTTTCAGCAGCTCAGGTCTCGGTGTGAAGCTCTTCCTGCACTGAGGGCAGCTGTGGATCCCTTTCTCATCCTCTGTGTCCCAGTGGCCATTAATACAGTTCTTGCAGTAGCTGTGTCCACAGGGAGTAGTAACCGGATCCTTTAGTAGATCCAAACAGATTGGACAAGAAATTGTTTCTCGGTCCAGCTGAACTGCTTTCTGCGCCATTTCACCTCTCAGTGTCAACGACCGTCTGAGTTTCACTTCCTGATAACTGAAACTAGTCTGAGCTCTGATCTGAACACGTGTGTTTGTGCAGCGAATGAGGTCTGTCAGCTCAGTTACGCCCATCCACAGACTGTAGATATGAAGGGGAGGGAACAAGGAAATATAGTGACAGAGTGGAGCTGCTGTGTGGGAGGAGGAAGAAGAGGGAGGGCTGATGGAGCTGTGAGTCACTCCAGGACGAGGAGCAGCTCTGTCAATCTGAACTTTGTTCCCTCTTTTACAACAGAGCCTCAGTTAAAACCTGCTCCACACTTGAAAACATCAAAGTTTGTAGTTGTAAAATGTTTCTTGGCTCCTCAGGCTTTGCTGATATTTCTCTGATTCTGTTCACTTTTCTTCTCCTGGTTAAAAACAGCTGACTAACAGTCGGGAGTGATCAAACTAAACTCTCATAAAGATTCAAGCTGCTGTATAATAGTTGTCTCACACAGTTAATGATCTACTTTGAAGCATTCGTGACAAAACGGTTGAGTGTCGGAATCTCATCCTGAGCCAAAGCAGCATTTCAAGCTTCAGACGTGTTGAAACAAAACTCATCACACCAGTTTTTAGTGAACTGTGAATCCAGAAGGACGAGAATGAACCAGATCAGCTGCTTCTGCTGATCATCTGTGGATCCATATGAGTCAATGAATCTATACAGTTGACATACTTTGGTTCGTTTGTTGTATTTGATTATTAGTTTGAGTTCTTTCAAACTGTGACGTCATCAGTTGGTTTGAGGACGACCGTTTTAAAGCTTTTTGGCATCACAACTGTCGCCATCTTTCTTTTTAGAATCAGAATTGATTCCTGTGATTCCAAGTCATTCCTGGAAATGTATGTAAAATTATCCTAAACATCATCTCAGTCTAGAACGAAGTTTTGGCATGTTTTTAAGGCCTCCGATTACAGAACTTTTTAATAAAACTTTACCACAATGTTATACGATAACAAAGGAAGAACATTGTCAAAGCAACATGCGGAAAATGTTTTCAGAATATTATCAAGGCCTACAATCCTAAAACATTTTTCTAAAACCTTCTTGTAATGTGATATGTTAACAAAGAAAGAACGTTTTTGCTGTAACATTCTCGGGATGTTGTGGGGATGTGGGTGAAGTAACATATTATAAATATATATATAACATATATATAAACTATAAAACATTCCCGAGAATGTTACATGAAAACAAAGGCTGAACATTCCGAAAGCAACATTTAGAAAATGTCTTCAGGATGTTATCAGGGCCTTAGATTATATCACGTTTTTTATAAAACATTCCAATGATTTTAAATGACAACAAAGGAAGGACATTTTGTAAGCAACACTTGGAAAAAAAGATTTGGGATATTATTAAGGCCTCAGTTCACAAAACACTTTTTTACATTCCTGTAATGTGATATGTTAACAAAGGTAGAACATTTTGTCTGCAACATTCTGAGAATGTTTCGGTGACGTTGTTCAGGTAACAGATTATAGAATGTTCTTTAAAACATTCCCACAATGTTAGATGATAACAAAGGAAAAATATTCTCAAAACAACACTCTGTTGTCAGAGTTCGGCATATCTTTAAGACCTCCAATTACAGAAAGTTTTTTAATAAAACATTCCCACAATGTTACACAATATCAACGGAAGAACATTGACAAAGCAACATGCGGAAAATGTTTTCAGGATGTTATTAAAGCCTCAGATTTCAGCACATTTTTTAACGTTCCCACAATGTTATGTGATAACAAAGGAAAAACATTCTCAAAGCCACACACGGAAAATGCTTTGATACCTCAGATCACAGAAAAGAACATCCTAAAACGTTCCTGAAATATGACATGTTAACAAGGAAGGATGTTTTAGGTGTAACATTCTTGGGATTTTTTGGGGATGTTATTAAGGCCTCAGATTACAGAACTTTTTTTTTATAAAATGTTCCTGTATTGTGATATGTTCACAAAGGAATAACATTCTCACTGCAACATTCTGAGGATGTTTGGGGGACATTGTTTTATAAATAATTCCCACAATATTACATGTTCACAAAGGAATAACATTCTCACTGCAACATTCAGAAAATCTTTCATGGATGTTATTAAGGCTTCAGATTACAGAATGTTTTTTATAAAACGTTTCTGTAATGTGATATGTTAACAAAGGGAGAACATTCTCAAAGCAACATTTGGAAAATGTTTTCAGGATGTTTTTAAGGCCTTAGATAACAGATGACAGAACTTTTTTTAATAAAATGTCATAAACCCATGCCAGCTCCAGGGAAGCAGGCTATGTTACCTCAAACCAAACACACCACAATGACGTCGCTAATCCATCCAGACTCCCAGCCGTCCCAGGGCTGATAAATTGGCTAGGTTGCCTTTTGCAAATGACTTTATCAGCTACAAAGCAACTAATGCCAGATCCATGCTGTCTGGCCACTGGCTGCTCGCTCCTGTGCAAGGTCGCTGTCTGCAGTTGCCCTAATGGCCATCAGTGTCATTCTGATTCTTATACATAGGCCTAGTAGGCCTACCTTTAAATTGCTGAGAACATCCAAGTGTAATGGATGGATGAATGGATTCTAACTTGTGACAATCACAAGCAATCACAATCAGTGAGTCAAGGATATTCAGGTAAAATCAAACAAATCATTTTATAGCCCAATATCACAAATCACAAAATAACCTCAAGGGGCTTTACAATATATATTCTACAACACAGACTACATGGGACGAATTTCCTACAGGGTGAGCAATGGAGGAAACCTCAGGAAGATCAACAGAGTTGGATCCCTCTCCTGGGATTGAAAGACATGTAATATTGCATGTAAAATGCCAGTATGGACAATCTGGGTGACAAAATTAGAGATAAATTCATGACCATGTCAGATCAACACAAGTGTTTTACAGTACGTTTTACATTATTGTTGTAGCCAAAAATTTTAGTTTAAAGTTTAGGTTTAAAGTCCACATATCTGGGGGCTTTGCCAGTTTTTGTTGATTTTTTGGTTGTTTTGGTTCTAGCAGAATGTCTAGTGGGGAAAGTGGAATTGAAAAAACGTAACCCTAACCGTTGTTTTAGCGAAAAAAATATAAATAATTCTGTTGAAAGACTTGAATATTGATGTTATCAAACTTTTACATGTGTTAATAGTCTAGTTCCAATAGTTAAGGAAATGATCAGTGATCCTAGTGAGGACATTTTTGTCTTAAGATGAAGTAGGAATGTTGTCATAATGTTTTAATGTTTAAATATATTAATGAAAAGTTACAGCAAAACATTCATAGTGTTTTTTTAAAGCATGTTATCCAACTCTAAAATAGTATCATTCCAGGAACATTAAAAACTTTCATCTAAAAATGTTTTAAGAACATTTGGGCATAATGTTCTAGGTTATCACTAAACATGTTTGTAATGTTTTTAGAGAACGTTATCCTCGAACATTCTGGGAACTTAAAAACTTCACGCTGGGAATGTTTTCATGAACATTAGGGCATAACGTTCAAGCAATATTGTCACTGAACTTTTTAAGGAGGTTATCACAGAACATTTTTAGTATGTTTTTAGAGAACGTTAACCTCAAACATTCTGGGAACTTAGAACGAGATATTTGGGGCGGCTGTAGCTCAGCCAGCGAGTAGAGCAGGTCGTCTGGTTGCCGGTTCGAATCCTGGCTCCCCCGTGCTGGGTTGAGCTGCGTGTTGAAGTGTCCTTGAGAAAGATACTCAACCCCAAATTGCTCCTGATGTGCAGTTGGCACCTTGCATGGCAGCCTCCTCCATCAGTATATGAATGGGTGTGTGAATGGGTGAATGTGGCAAGTAGTGTGAAGTGCTTTTGGTACTCGAAAAAGCGCTATATAAATGCAAGTCCATTGAAAGAAAATGTCCTGCTGAGAACGTTTTCAAGAACATTAGGACATAACGTTCAAGCAATGTTGTCACTGAACAGTTTAAGGAGGTTATCACAAAACATTTTTGGAATGTTTTTAGAGAACGTTATCCTCGAATACTCTGGGAACTTAACGAAAACTTCCTGCTGAGAACGTTTTCAAGAACATTAGGGCATAACGTTCAAGCAATGTTGCCACTGAACGTTTTAAGGTTATCACAAAACTTTTTGAGAATGTTTTTAGAGAACATTATCCTCGAACATTCTGGGAACTTGATGAAAACTTCCCGCTGAAAACATTACAAGAACATTCTCGGTTAACATTCTCAGAACGTTTCTGGAACAATAAATTGCTAGCTGGGAGGAGAGTAGACCCAACATAATGGAAACATCATCATTTGAGAGATGGAAATTCGGCCACTACTTTGAACGTGTTGAGAGAAAAGAAAAAATTTGATTGTGAAATGAAAGCTGAGCCCGGGACAGAAACAGCTATCCACCACTGCCAACACAACCTCTAACCTGACCAAGCACCTTCAGCGGCAACATGCTAGCATGAAGCTAGTGGCTGCTAAAGATCGGACCGAGAGTGAAGCTGATAAGAAGATGCTGCAGACTCCGACACCAACGAAACAGGCAAGGCTTGACTTTGAGCAAAAATGTGCAACAAAGGCGGAGATAGATTGGCTTGTAGCCGCATATTTTGTGGAGGAAAGGTTTCCTGTTTCCACGGTGGAATTGCCGTCTTTTCGAAACATACTGAGCAAAATACACATAACGTGGAGCGGACGCCCGCCATCAGACAGGAAGACCTTTACAAGCTACCTGGACTAGTGTTTTGTCAAGATGGAAACTGAGCTAAAGAAAACATTTGAGAGCTTCAGGTATGTATCAACTCCGGCTGACATTTGGACTTGCCACAATAAAAGCTTTTTAGGTATGACAGCCCACTGGATTAACCCAAGCAATTTCCAGAGTGAGAACGCTGCAGTTGCCTGCAAAAGAATAAAAGTGAAATTGAACAGGTTCAGTCAGAGTTTAGTCTGTCACACAAGGTGGCTGCTTCTGTAACTGACAATGGGTCAAATTTTATGAAAGCATTCAAGACGTATGAGCCTAGACTGTCAGATTCAGACGAGGAGGGACGGTGGAGATGAAGACGTGATGTTCACAGATGTTTAAGAAGTCCTCTCCAGTGGTACCCCAGAGGGACAGTGTTCCCTAACCCCTCACTTGAGACGTGCATCGCACACACTGAACTTGATTTCTACTAATGATGTTGACAAATGGCTGACAGCGAACCCTGAGTCCAGATCAGTGTACAGACGTGCTATGCCCTCTGGACTAAGACCAGTCGTTCTACTGTGGCCTCTGAGCTTGTTGAGGATATGTGTAAAAGAAAACTCAAGGTGCCGACAACAACGAGATGGAACTCATTCCATGATGCCGTGTCCCGCATCACTGACATTCCCATCCCAGAGTTGAACTCCCTCTGCAGTCGACTAGAAATTAAAGCCTTGAACTGGAGAATCAGTTTCTTAAGGAATACTGCACAGTCATGAAACCACTCACTGTGGCTTTGGACACACTGCAAGGTGAAGATAACTGCTACTATGGGAGTCTGCTGCCAACGCTGGAGATTTTGATGTCAAAGACACTGGCACAGGCCATCAAGACTCGATTTGCATCGGTGCTGGACATCGAAGAGGCTTTACTTGCTGCTGTGACACTGCCAAAGTTTAAAGTGTGGTGGCTGAAAGAAGAGGACAGGAGAGATGCTTTAAGGACACTACTGACCACCAAACGTTGTGCTTCCCCCTGCAATGAGCAGGATTTTCACACTCCACATACTCAGGCCTCCAGCAGAAACGAGAATGACTTTTTTGATTGTGATGAGGAGGATCTAGCCCCCTACAACTCCGACACTGAGATCATTGAATATTTGAAGTCAGAGTCACAGATGGAGATCCTGAACCATTTCCCCACGATTAAGATTATGTCCATGAAATTCAACACAGCCACACCCTCCAGTGCACCGGTTGAGAGGCTCTTCAGCTCGGGCAGTCTTGTGCCGACCCCGAGGAGGAACAGATTGTCTGCTAAACAATCTGAAAGACTCCTCCTCATGAGGTATAACCACTTCTTTGAAAGGAATGTCCAGTAAGATGGAAAAATTAGCTGTCAGGCCATAGTTTGTTGAGTGAGCTACAGTGAATTTAGCCTGTTAAATACAGTTCAAATTACATTTAATATTCAATGTTGTTTTCCTTTGAATTCTCATCATCATCTTATATTGTCATGAGGGCCAGAAACTTATTTTATTTACAGATATTATTTTGAACAAGTTCATAATTGCACTAAATGGTTGAAACAACCACTTTAAAGTTATGTTGTATTGTAAAGAATTTAAGTTTGATGATGCAGATCTAATGTACTTTAAATAGAAAGACATTTATGATGATACAGGTTTCCAATGAAAATTTAAATGATGCATTTTATTTTGATACATTTTGCATTCTGCTAGTACTGTAGCCTCGTTCTGACACATTTTTCTGTGAAATGTTTCTTGAATTAAAGAGCATAAAAGAGATCGTGTGCATGTCCTCTTTTTAGAATAAAGATTGATGCTGATTTAGGCATCTTGTTTAATTTTACAGTGTTAATTGGCAATTAAGGTTTGGAGCATCTCAGGTGATGTCATGGAGTAATCCAAAGGTAATGTAACTAGTAGTGTAACTAATTACTTTAAGTAGTGGGTAACAAAGTAAAGAAACTAGTAATGTGTAATGCATTACTTTTTTTCAGTGACTACCCCAACACTGTTGATTATTGGTTTGAGTTTTTTCAAACCGTGACGTCATCTGTTGGTTAAAGGAACGTTTTGAGGCCTTTTGGCATCACTGCCATCTTGGTTTTTAGAACCAGAAGTGACGATATTTGGAAAAGAGGGTGGAGCTGAAGAGGATAGACGAAGCGACTTATCACTTAAGCATACCCAGATTTATCGTCTGTTTCACTTTAAAAGGACCATAATCTACTGAATGAACATCATGCTGTGACGAAGAAGACTTGAAACTAACGACTGAGACCATAAACTCATCAGGAAACTGTTTACTGAGCTCATAAATCAAGACAGAAGTGGGGTCATTTTCTCATAAGCTTACATACAATCAGACTTCTCTTTGAAACCAGTGGAGTCGCCCCCTGCTGGTTGTTGGACAGTATGCAGATTTAAGACACTTCTACATTGGCTTCATTCTTCAGGTTCTGAAGCTCCGTCCATATTTTTTAGATTCTATATTTTTATCATCACCTTTGTTGCGACCCTAGAGGTCAAATGTTTGTCTGTCTTTTAATAACCCTCTTTTTACCTGAGTGAGAGTATGTGTGTGTGATTGGGTGCAGGTGTGTTTGAGTGGTTGCAGGTTGCCCTGGGAGCTGAATGGTTCCTGTCTGACAACAAGAGTTTAAAGGCAGGCTCTGCCCAGTTCCTGGGCGCTCTCCTCCATTGACCAAGACTGCCAGCATGCATGCTTGTTGAGAATGGGTTTGTTTTGAATAAAACTTTGTTAAAACGTTCGCTGCCGGTGGTGTTTGGGGAACAGGAAGAGGGGAGTCTCAATTTTTTGTTGCGCCAGGGTTTCCCCTAGGCCCTGGCCGTAACACCTTAAAGTTATTAAAGCTTCACAGCAGAGGTGTCATGAACATTCAAGATAGTGGAGCACGAGTCCTACCAGATTATTGATATCTGAATGTTTTATCTTTTATCCTTATCTCCTTATTTCCTGTAGTAAGTGTGTGTGTGTGTGTGTGTGTGTGTGTGTATGTGTGTGTACGTATGTGTGCATGTATATAGTACGGAGGGTGGGAGGGAGGGGCTTTCTTTATTATTGTTTTATGTTTCCTGTGTAAAGCACTTTGTGCTACATACTCATGTATGAAAAGTGCTTTATAAATAAAGTTGATTGATTGATTGATTGATCTTATATTTTATTACTCTTATTGTTTTATAACATGAAGTCAGGATCATTTTATATTATGAGTAAAACATATTCTTCTACTTATGAACTCTCATGTTAGTTTGACATGTTCTCCGTCAGCTCTGTATGAAACCCTGAATGAAGACGAGGAGAAAAGACTTTGTTCATGTTTGTTTATTCATGATTTAAAGCTTCAATTTGTTCACACGTCCCGTCAGTAAAGTCTGTTAAACCACTCTTGTTCAGTGATTTCATGATCACATTCACTTCATCCACACAATCAGTGTGTTGGAGCAGAATCTCAGCTATGTACAAGCAAATAATGAAGCATCTCCTTATTGATTATGATCATGTGAAGTGAAGTCATCAGGAGCAGCGAGAGCCTCTGTGGCTGAACAGACACAGGAAGGAGCGCCGCCTGAAGAAAGTCCAACATTTACACAACAACAAGAAGGCGGCAAAGTACCGCCCACAATGTTTGATTGACAGGTTGATCTGTGTGCAGTGAAGAAATGCCACAACAATCAGCTCTCAGCAACAATGATGGAAACACAACAAGTCTGAAGGAATGAAACACACAATTTAACCCACTGAGCCTGAAATGACTTCAGTCTATTTGAGTTCACAAAACTCAGAAGAGTCTCCAGGAGGCCAGCCAAACTTAAGTCCAGCATAGAGAGGCTGAGTGAATGTGGTCTGGACTCTGTGGAGGAGAGTCATGGTGTCAGAGACGCTGTAGAAGGACAGAATACCTGCACTGTGATCCAGGTACACTCCAACTCTGGAGGACCGAGGACCTGAGACGGGAGTTTGGACTTTGTTGTGATAAAAGTTATAACTGTTTGTGGAACAATATAACATCCAAGATTTGTCACTGGATCCAAATACACATTCATATGGGCTCCCTGCTCTGCTGAAATTCTTGTATGCGACTGCTACACTAACTCCTCCTCTCCACTCCACCTCCCAGTAACAACGTCCAGTCAGACTCTCTCTACTCAGGACCTGACAATAGTCAGTGAATCTGTCTGGGTGACTAGAATAAGACTGTTGTTGTTTCGTGTATGTTGCTTTTCTGTTCCCCTCAGATAATAACAGCTTTGTGTATGCTGTGTTTGGATCCAGTGTGACTTCACGTGAATATCTTAAGAAGTCAGCTCTGGTCTCTGGCTCTGGTTGTGGGTTTGACAGTAAAACATCCACTTGAGTCACTGTCAGTGAGATGTTGGTCCATGTCTCTCTCAGGACGTCCTGTAGTTTGTCTCTGAGCTCTGACACAGCTGCTGTCACATCCTCAAAGTAGTTGAGAGGACGGATCTTGATGCTGGATGAGTGTGTAGACTCACTGAGTGCTGACAGTGAGGGGTAGTTGTGTAGAAACTGGTTGTGATCCTCTGTGTGTGAGAGCTTCTTCAGCTCAGCGTCTTTCCTCTTCAGCTCAGTGATCTCCTGCTCCAGCTTCTCCTGAAGCTCTTTGACTCGACTCACTTCAGTTTCCTGCTGGGATCTGACCTGCTGCTTCACATCAGAGCGTCTTTCCTCCATGAGACGGATCAGCTGGGTGAAGATCTTCTCACTGTGCTCCACTGCTTTATCAGCAGAGCCATTGATGGCCTCCACCTCCTGTTGAAGCAGCTTCACATCTTCCTCTCTGTCCTGGATTCTCTGCTGGATGTTGTGTCGACTCCCCTCCAGCTCTCTCTGCCTCTCAGTCCTCTCTGCTGCAGCTGACACTGTGTCGTGGCCTTTATGTTCGTCCACAGAGCAGAGATAACAGATACACTGCTGATCAGTACGACAGAAAATCTTCATCACCTCATCGTGACGAGAGCAGATGTTCTCCTGGAGCTTCTCTGACGGCTCCACCAGCTTGTGTTTCTTGAATGTAGAGGACTTAAAGTGAGGCTGGAGGTGTTTCTCACAGTAAGAGGCCAAACAGACCAAACAGGACTTGACTGCTCTCAGTTTCCTCCCAGTGCAGACATCACAGGCCACATCTTCAGGTCCAGCATAGCAGAGATCAGCAGGAGCAGCTTGGAGTCCAGTCTTCTTCAGCTCCTCCACTAAAACTGCTAACATGGTGTTTTTCAGCAGCTCAGGCCTCGGTGTGAAGCTCTTCCTGCACTGAGGGCAGCTGTGGATCCCCTTCTCATCCTCTGTGTCCCAGTGGTCTTTAATACAGTTCTTGCAGTAGCTGTGTCCACAGGGAATAGTCACCGGATCCTTCAGTAGATCCAAACAGATGGAACAAGAGAAAGTCTCTCGGTCCAGCTGAACTGCTTTCTGCTCCATTTCACCTCTCAGTGTCAACGACCGTCTGAGCTTCACTTCCTGATAACTGAAACTAGTCTGAGCTCTGATCTGAACACGTGTGTTTGTGCAGCGAATGAGGTCTGTCAGCTCAGTTACGCCCATCCACAGACTGTAGATATGAAGGGGAGGGAACAAGGAAATATAGTGACAGAGTGGAGCTGCTGTGTGAGAGGAGGAAGAAGAGGGAGGGCTGATGGAGCTGTGAGTCACTCCAGGACGAGGAGCAGCTCTGTCAATCTGAACTTTGTTGTTTTACTATGTTGAGGTCTCACCTGTAACTCCACCTGGCCTCTCCCTGATGCAGCACACTAATGAAATAACACATGATGCCAGCCTGACATTAACTTTGTACGATGCATTACCTGCTGTACATAAGCAGTCAAACATATGCAGTAAAACATTTAGTATAGCACCATGTCAAATTTACCTGTAGCCCTGAATCTTCCCTATATGAGATACAACCTGTCCGGGGTTCCTCTGTCACCTGATCAATAAAATAGTGATTCTATGAGCAGTGACACAGCACGACTCAAACCTCGAAGATCAGTAGTATTTACTAGGCCTACTTTTAATATTACAACTAGCTCACATGTTAAATTAAATGAACCACCGTGTCCTTATTGAAGTCCACCTGCTGCTGTGACCCTGTAGCGCCGCATTTTGTAATAATGTAATACATTTTCACTTCATTATGTAATAACGCCGCATTTTGTAATAAAATTCTTGAACGCAATATGTAATGAACTTTGCCGCATTATGTAATAAGTTATTACATATTGGGTCAGTTATTACAAAATGCAGGTTTTGCACTTTTTCTTACCAAGAAAATGTAATAAGTTGGTGCATTATGTAATAAAACACCAAATTGGGTGTCTTAATTACAGAAAACATTATACAATCAGAGGGACATTGACTTTAAGCATACCAGCATGAATCATAAATATGAATTAATTTTAAAACTAGTAGGAAGTTTCATTTGTCAAATCTAAATCAAATATAACTGAATTCACAGAGAATGTGTTTGAAATCTCATAGAGACAAAAACTGCACTAAATGAGTGTTACTGGCAAGAACATATCGGTTCACTGAAATGACATACACACATGCAATCTGTATTAGAAAGCAGACAAAACACGAAAACAAATATCGAACAGAAAAAAACTTTATTCCAGCTCCATTGCAATTACTCCATGCAACATTGATGTCCTTTCTTATAGTGGATAAAAATAAATGACCATTAAAACTAAACCAACTAAAAACAGTGTAAATAATCTTTCGCGTCAACATTTTCACTTCATTATGTAATAACGCTGCATTTCGTAATAATCTCCCACAGCTTGCTCACTATCTATGTCTCTGGACCAAAGCGCTCTCTCTCTCTATGAACTTTCAAACACATTCTCTGTAGTGTTGTGTCGGTGGCGTACGTGTCGTTTGAACGAACGAATCTTTTGAGTGAGCAAAGTGAACGGAATCACTTCATGAACTGATTCGTTCCTTTCTCAGTTCAGTTGAGCTCAGCCGCGAGCACGCCGGCCAGGAGTGGGACTGCCGCGACTCACACAGAGAACTGTGAGGGCGTGATTCATGTTCGCGCTGTGATTCGTTCATGATTCGTGAACCTACTGCACACAGAGAACTGTCGCTGAGGACGTGATTCTCGTTCACGTACTGTGCTGAAAGTGGCGCTGTGTCACTCACTCAGAGCAGAGGAGTTGATTCACGTTCAGTAACCGTGCTGCCAAAATTAGCGCTGTGTTGCTAACATCTGTGTAGCATCATGTTAAGTGATTTTACTGTGCACAGAGGAAACTTTCACCATGTAATAATTTTAGTGCATGTATACCACTCAAAGCAGCGCTGCATCTCCCGTGAATGATTGTGTACTATAGTCTGTGAACGCACCGTCCCTCAGTAAGTGAACGTGAACCTCAGGGCTGATTAATGAACTGAATGACGGATCGTTTGGCTGCTTATCAGTTCAGGGAGTTGGAGAGCACTGAACGATTCGGTGAACGAATCTTTTGAACAAATCATTTTAATGAACGGATTCTAGAGATTCAGTACAGTAAAAAGAACTGCCGTTCCCATCACTAATTCTCTGTGAATTCATGGTCTGCATTTTTATAGCGCTATTCCAGTCTAACGATCTCGAGTCTGCTCATCAGGAGCAATTTGGGGTTCAGTATCTTGCTCAAGGACACTTCGACATACAACTAGGGGGAGCTGGGATTCGAACTAGCCGACCCGCTCTACCCACTGAGCCACAGCCGCCCAAATTCAGTTATATTTGATTTAGACTTGACAAATGAAACATCCTACTAGTTTTAAAATTAATTCATATTTATGATTCATGCTGGTATGCTTAAAGTCAATGTGGTTCTGATAGTATCATGTTTTTTTGTAAATAAGACGTGCAATTTGGTGTTTTATTACATAATGCACCAACTTATTAAATTTTCTTGGCAAAAAAAGTTCAACACCTGCATTTTGTAATAACTGACCCAATATGTAATAACTTATTACATAATGCGGCAAAGTTTATTACATATTGCGTTCAAGAATTTTATTACATAATGCGGCGTTATTACGTAATGCGGCGCTACAGACCCTGCCACTCCACCCTGTCTGATTAATCAAATCAATCACCATTAAGAGTGAGAAAACGGTTGGAAACAATGTGTTTCAGTCATTAGCAGCAGCCAATGAGGGGGGGACTATTTTCCTCAGGTGACTTACACTTTGTTTGGTGAAATAACTTCTAATGTCTTCCACCTTTCTTTTCTTGCCCGACATCCTCAGACATGTGTTGCATGAGAACAGTGTCGACCTCCTCTCATCAACTCTGCAAATTCTGCAAGTGAAACACCTTCGACAGCCTACAGGAGGAGGAGGAGCCTACAGGGAGCTCAGCCAATCAGAACACACACCTGTCTCAAAGATGTATTTGTGAGGCGGTGCAGAAGTGGGAAAGAATTTAACCCTTTGTGTGCCGCATGAGGCACATTTATTTCCCTTCAACCTTAATATTGGTGTGGACACGTTTATACGGTCCATACGCAATTCTACGCCTATGACTCTGCCAGAAATAACGGAAGATCAAAACAATCATTTAATTAAGTCAATAACGGAGACAGAATTGTATGATATTATAAAAAAGACAATAAAAAATGAGAAATGTCCAGGAAGTGATGGATTCACAAATGAGTTGTACAAAGTGTTTCAAGCTTTATTAGGACCTCTGCTATGTAAAACCTTTAACTGGCTCTGGAGAACAGACAATATGCAGATACTTGGAATTCTGCTGTTATCACATTAATTCATAAAGAAGGTAAAGAACTAACAGATTGTGCCTCATATCGCCCAATATCTTTATTAAATGTAGATCATAAATTACTCACTTCAATTCTTGCAACACGACTTAAATCCATTATTCCTGACATTATAAATCCTGATCAGTCAGGTTTTGTCCCCAATAGAACTCTGGGGGATAAACGTCAGAAGAACCTTGAATATAATAGAAAACTCTTTAAAGACAAAACAACAAATGATTATCTTACCGCTAGACGCAGAAAAAGCTTTTGGTCTTTTATATTTGAGGTGTGTTAAAAATGTAAATTCAATGACACATTAATCAGCTGGTTAGAAATGACATTTAATACACCTAAGACAACAGTACGAGTAAATGGTATAATATCAGATTCTTTCAGTCTTTTTCGGGGAACAAGGCAGGGAGACCCTCTCTCCCCCTGATTTATATTTTGGCCATGGAACCATTTGCAGAGAGAATGAGACAAAACTGTAAAATACAAGGACTGTTATTGGGACAAGAAGAGCACAAATTAGCAATATATATGTGGATGATTTGATCGTCTACCTAACTAATATATCACAATCCCTGGAGGTAGTTATGGAGGAAATAAAACAATACAGTGCAACGTCTGACGATAAACTAAATATGGGTAAATCAGAAGCAATGATAGTTGGGCAGTCAATATCACAAACTATCAGATCTACATATAACCTAAAATGGCAACACAATAAATGGAGATACTGCGGGGTGACAATTTGACTTTAATCAGCTTCATCAATATAATTTTGGGGCTTTGGAGAGTCAAATTAAACAAGACTTACAAAAATGGAAACTGATCCCACCAACAATAACAGAGAGAAATGAGATTATGAAAACAAACACATTAGGTTGGATCTATCGTATTGTGGAGGAAGAATTTGGAAGTCAGGAAATTAAGAAATGTCACAACAATCAGCTCTCAGCAACAATGATGGAAACACAACAAGTCTTAAGGAATGAAACACACAATTTAACCCACTGACCCTGAAATGACTTCAGTCTATTTGAGTTTACAAAACTCAGCCGAGCCTCCAAAAGACAATCGATTAAACTGAAGTCCCGCATAGAGAGGCTGAGTGAATGTGGTCTGGACTCTGTGGAGGAGAGTCATGGTGTCAGAGACGCTGTAGAAGGACAGAATACCTGCACTGTGATCCAGGTACACTCCAACTCTGGAGGACTGAGGACCTGAGACGGGAGTTCTGACTTTGTTATAATAAAAGTCATAACTGTCTGTGAAACAAAATAACATCCAGGATTTTTCATTGTGTCCAAATCTACATTCCTGTGAGTCCCCTGCTCTGCTGATATTCTTGTATGCGACTGTGACACCAACTCCTCTCTCTCTCCTCTCCACCTCCCAGTAACAACGTCCAGTCAGACTCTCTTTACTCAGGACCTGAAGCAACCCAGTGAATCTGCCTGGGTGATCAGGATAAGACTTTTTTTTTCTCGTGTATGTTGCTTTTCTGTTCCCCTCAGATAATAACAGATGTGTGTACGCTGTGTTTGGATCCAGTGTGATTTCACGTAAATGACTTAAGAAGTCAGCTCTGGTCAGTGAGATGTTTGTCCATGTCTCTCTTAGGACGTCCTGTAGTTTGTCTCTGACTTCTGACACAGTTGCTGTCACATCCTCAGTCTTCTTCAGCTCCTCCACTAAAACTGCTAACATGGTGTTTTTCAGCAGCTCAGGCCTCGGTGTGAAGCTCTTCCTGCACTGAGGGCAGCTGTGGATCCCCTTCTCATCCTCTGTGTCCCAGTGGTCTTTAATACAGTTCTTGCAGTAGCTGTGTCCACAGGGAGTAGCCACCGGATCCTTCAGTAGATCCAAACAGATGGAACAAGAGAAAGTCTCTCGGTCCAGCTGAACTGCTTTCTGCTCCATTTCACCTCTCAGTGTCAACGACCGTCTGAGCTTCACTTCCTGATAACTGAAACTAGTCTGAGCTCTGATCTGAACACGTGTGTTTGTGCAGCGAATGAGGTCTGTCAGCTCAGTTACGCCCATCCACAGACTGTAGATATGAAGGGGAGGGAACAAGGAAATATAGTGACAGAGTGGAGCTGCTGTGTGAGAGGAGGAAGAAGAGGGAGGGCTGATGGAGCTGTGAGTCACTCCAGGACGAGGAGCAGCTCTGTCAATCTGAACTTTGTTGTTTTACCAGTGGAGAAAAATTGTACAAGTTGTTAAGCGGTGTAATGACACTAATGACAGACGAGGAGGTTGTGTAATAACAATGTCTGAGTTTTACTTCAGTCATAGTGCATTACATTACATTATATTTACATTACATTACAGTGTTACATCCAGGGACGTGCACAGACATTTGGAGGGGCTGTTGCTCTCACCTGGAAAAAGGGCACCACACCAACCCTCCAATGGTGTTGGGCCTCATCTTCAATAGAATGATTAGAATCTGAATTAAGTAAATTATACAGTATACTGTACTTTTAACTGATAAAAAATGCACTGACAACTGAAACCTCTATTGCAGTCAGTTGAATTTCCATATAATGTGGCTTCATTCAATGATTCTAGTGGAGCCCAGGAATTAGACTGGAGAATATCTACTTATTTATTTAAAAAAATATAAAAGTATGTTGCCTACTCACAATATATTATAAAGCCTTTGTGAACCTGTTATCTGGCCTTACCATCCCATATTTCACTACAGCTATTTTACTTGATTACTAGGCTCTCAAATGCTGTCATGGACAGGTGCTTTCAGGGTTACAGAACATATTTATACATTCACAATACTATGCATAGCACATATTGTATACTGTACAGTGCAGTGTTTGTAACTTACAGAAAATGCTTCTGATAAGATAGGCCTACTTCACATTAAATAAATCATGTAGGATGGTGTCTTATCATTATCAAAATGCTTCACCTCCTGCAGCTGGCCTGCTGGCAGTTTTGACCCATGATGCATTTCTTTTAGCCGCCTCTTTGAGGTCTTTCTCTTTCTTCTTCAACCCTCTGTTTGTGAAGGCATTCTTAAGCACACAAAATTAACATTAGTGAGTCATATCTATATATATATATATATATATATATATATATATATATATATATATATATTTAGTATGCATACATTAACCAATTCATGTAGCATATTGACTTTAAGTAATATATAATGCATGATTAAAAAGTAAAGTAAAACAGAGTAAAGTTGGTGAAGCTACTTTGAAACAATAGCTTTCCAAACTACCATTACTTTATTACTGGAAAAGGTTAAACTGCAGCAAAGCTACTCTAGAGATAAATCTAGTTTGGTTCACTAAAGCCACAAAAAAAATGTTCAAACTACTGACAAATTACGATGAACATATGATATAAAACTGTACCAAAAGAAATTGCCAGTTCATTGCAATTAAACTATGAGTGCAATTTCTTTCCTCGCAGTTCATACAAAAATAAAATAAAAATATCCAAAAAATTAAATAACATTTGTTAATAAATAACAAATTAAAACAATGAAAGTCTAAATAAGGAAATAAAAAAGGGGCCTGTTGTCTCGTCAGTTTTGAAACAACTGCAAAATGTCTTTAAGCTACTAGTTTAACGACTCCCCAACACTGGATATACTATATCACATCACATCATGGAGCAGATTCATTGTTTTATTCTGTCGTGGGATTCAGACGGAACCAAGTGAAAATCCACCGCCGTGTCTCCCGGTAGCTCGATGGTGTTTTGTGACCCAAACGCAGACTTGAAGGCAGCGCTGCATGGAAGGCACTCCACGCCCCCACACACTAACACACTAACACACACACACACACACACACACACACACACACACACACACACACACACACACACACACACACACGTTCCTACCTTAGTGAGGAGACTCATTTAATTAATTCCCTAGCCCCTTACCCTAACCTAACATTAACCACAGGGGTGCAGATCCGCTGTCAGGGTTGGGGGGGACACATAAGTGATTTTTCTTTTTTTTGCCTGTATGCAACTCATACCATGCCACCATGAATCACAACTTGGTAGAGGCTCACCACATCTTTCAAAAAGTACCGCACAGGGAGTCATTTATTGTACTTACCTTTCTTGTTTATTTGTCCTAAACAGCCAACAGCGCGTATCAATGCTTACTTAACTGTTATATTAATAAATCATGATTTCAAGGGTCTCGGGCATGTAATGTCTACTCATGTTGTTATCTTTCTCCTCCCTCCAACCCTCCCAGTTCCCCAATTCTTCTCACCATCTTTCAGTGTATGGGACTACTTTATGCATGATTAATTGATGTGGTTGAATATCAAAATATGAAGCCCTAACCAAGTTGTGTAAACTAACTGATCATGTTACCCATACCCATTCATTTGCATTGTAGTGGAGGAGACCAGAGATGGAATGTGGAGTCAGAAATATATTTGTCAAACATTATTTGTTCCACCATTTCAATCATTTCTTTTTAGATGTGAAGAATGTGAAGTCTGAAAATACATTTGTTACATTTTGAATAATTTCGGGTGTTTTTATTTAGGGGGGACAATTCATGTTTTTCTGAAATTGAGGGGGACATGTCCCCCCCGTCCCCCCGGGATCTGCACCCATGCTTAACCATCACATCTGAATGCCTAACCCAACCCTGCGCTGGCTTGAAGGCTCCGTTAGGGGCACAAAACACCATCAGGCTCCCGATGTTATTAGCTTCCTTTGGTTCATGTTACTAGCATTTAGGCTAGTTCATAAACGTTAATAAAAGGCAATGTTGCATGAAGTGAGGCAAACGTTAAAAACTGCACATTATTCGAGGCCAGGTGGACACTTTTTTGTATTAATCACTGAGCATTTGTGATCTCCATAACTTCTAAAACTCACCTGACTGACAAACTTTCCCTCTCGTACACCTACAACCTGAACTGCACAGCCGCAGTGTTCAGTGTGTCGGATTAAAGTCATGTGACGAGGGGCAGAGGTCATCGCTGACACTGTCAACATAAAATAACTTTTTGATAACAGAAAAAAAAGGTTGAATTATGTGGAGATTTAATTTGTTTTAACACTTCTACTTTACCAATTATGGACTTATTGTATTGATGTAAACACAACAGCCAAAAAATAAAAAAGCACTCTCTCCAGAGGGGCAGCTCAGCTACTGAGGACAAACGGGCTGTTGCCTGAGCAACAATAGCCCGTACCTGTGCCGTCTGTGAGTGGAAGTAGAAACTCAGCAGAGCAGAGCAGAAAATGGAAATACTCCAGTAAAATAGAAGTACTGCATCCAAACTTTTAGTTTGACATGTTCTCCGTCAGCTCTGTCTGAATCCCTGAATGAAGACGAGGAGAAAAGACTTTGTTCATGTTTGTTTATTCATGATTTAAAGCTTCAGTTTGTTCACACGTCCCGTCAGTAAAGTCTGTTAAAGCACTCTTGTTCAGTGATTTCATGATCAGATTCACTTCATCCACACAATCAGTGTGTTGGAGCAGAATCTCAGCTATGTACAAGCAAATAATGAAGCATCTCCTTATTGATTATGATCATGTGAAGTGAAGTCATCAGGAGCAGCGAGAGCCTCCGTGGCTGAACAGACACAGGAAGGAGCGCCGCCTGAAGAAAGTCCAACATTTACACAACAACAAGAAGGCGGCAAAGTACCGCCCACAATGTTTGATTGACAGGTTGATCTGTGTGCAGTGAAGAAATGCCACAACAATCAGCTCTCAGCAACAATGATGGAAACACAACAAGTCTGAAGGAATGAAACACACAATTTAACCCACTGACCCTGAAATGACTTCAGTCTATTTGAGTTTACTGAACACAGCAGAGTCATTAACCCAAACTCCAGCACAGAGAGGCTGAGTGAATGTGGTCTGGACTCTGTGGAGGAGAGTCATGGTGTCAGAGACGCTGTAGAAGGACAGAATACCTGCACTGTGATCCAGGTACACTCCAACTCTGGAGGACCGAGGACCTGAGACGGGAGTTTGGACTTTGTTGTGAAAAAAGTTATAACTGTTTGTGAAACAATCTAACATCCAAGATTTGTCATTGTTACCAAATCCACATTCCTCTGAGTTCCCTGCTCTGCTGATATTCTTGTATGCGACTGCTACACGAACTGTTCCTCTCCTCTCCACCTCCCAGTAACAACGTCCAGTCAGACTCTCTCTACTCAGGACCTGATACCACACACTGAATCTGTCTGGGTGACTAGAATAAGACTGTTGTTGACTCACTCTTGTTGCTTTTCTGTTCCCCTCAGATAATAACAGCTGTGTGTTTGCTGTGTTTGGATCCAGTGTGATTTCACGTGAATATCTTAAGAAGTCAGCTCTGGTCTCGGGCTCTGGTTGTGGGTTTGACAGTAAAACATCCACTTGAGTCTCTGTCAGTGAGATGTTGGTCCATGTCTCTCTCAGGACGTCCTGTAGTTTGTCTCTGAGCTCTGACACAGCTGCTGTCACATCCTCAAAGTACTTGAGAGGACGGATCTTGATGCTGGATGAGTGTGTAGACTCACTGAGTGCTGACAGTGAGGGGTAGTTGTGTAGAAACTGGTTGTGATCCTCTGTGTGTGAGAGCTTCTTCAGCTCAGCGTCTTTCCTCTTCAGCTCAGTGATCTCCTGCTCCAGCTTCTCCTGAAGCTCTTTGACTCGACTCACTTCAGTTTCCTGCTGGGATCTGACCTGCTGCTTCACATCAGAGCGTCTTTCCTCCATGAGACGGATCAGCTGGGTGAAGATCTTCTCACTGTGCTCCACTGCTTTATCAGCAGAGCCATTGATGGCCTCCACCTCCTGTTGAAGCAGCTTCACATCTTCCTCTCTGTCCTGGATTCTCTGCTGGATGTTGTGTCGACTCCCCTCCAGCTCTCTCTGCCTCTCAGTCCTCTCTGCTGCAGCTGACATTGTGTCGTGGCCTTTATGTTCGTCCACAGAGCAGAGATAACAGATACACTGCTGATCAGTACGGCAGAACATCTTCATCACCTCGTCGTGACGAGAGCAGATGTTCTCCTGGAGCTTCTCTGACGGCTCCACCAGCTTGTGTTTCTTTAAAGGAGCTGCTTCATAATGAGGCTGGAGGTGTTTCTCACAGTAAGAGGCTGGACAGGATAAACAGGACTTGACAGCTCTCAGTTTCCTCCCAGTGCAGACATCACAGGCCACATCTTCAGGTCCAGCATAGCAGAGATCAGCAGGAGCAGCTTGGAGTCCAGTCTTCTTCAGCTCCTCCACTAAAACTGCTAACATGGTGTTTTTCAGCAGCTCAGGCCTCGGTGTGAAGCTCTTCCTGCACTGAGGGCAGCTGTGGATCCCCTTCTCATCCTCTGTGTCCCAGTGGTCTTTAATACAGTTCTTGCAGTAGCTGTGTCCACAGGGAGTAGCCACCGGATCCTTCAGTAGATCCAAACAGATGGAACAAGAGAAAGTCTCTCGGTCCAGCTGAACTGCTTTCTGCTCCATTTCACCTCTCAGTGTCAACGACCGTCTGAGTTTCACTTCCTGATAACTGAAACTAGTCTGAGCTCTGATCTGAACACGTGTGTTTGTGCAGCGAATGAGGTCTGTCAGCTCAGTTACGCCCATCCACAGACTGTAGATATGAAGGGGAGGGAACAAGGAAATATAGTGACAGAGTGGAGCTGCTGTGTGAGAGGAGGAAGAAGAGGGAGGGCTGATGGAGCTGTGAGTCACTCCAGGACGAGGAGCAGCTCTGTCAATCTGAACTTTGTTCCCTCTTTTACAACAGAGCCTCAGTTAAAACCTGCTCCACACTTGAAAACATCAAAGTTTGTAGTTGTAAAATGTTTCTTGGCTCCTCAGGCTTTGCTGATATTTCTCTGATTCTGTTCACTTTTCTTCTCCTGGTTAAAAACAGCTGACTGACAGTCGGGAGTGATCAAACTGAACTCTCATAAAGATTCAAGCTGCTGTATAATAGTTGTCTCACACAGTTAATGATCTACTTTGAAGCATTCGTGACAAAACAGTTGAGTGTCAGAATCTCATCCTGAGCCAAAGCAGCATTTCAAGCTTCAGACGTGTTGAAACAAAAACTCATCACAGCAGTTTTTAGTGAACTTTGAATCCAGAAGGACGAGAATGAACCAGATCAGCTGCTTCTGCTGATCATCTGTGGATCCATATGAATCTGTACAGTTGACACACTTTTGTTTGTTGTATTTGATTATTAGTTTTAGTTTTTTCAAACCGTGACATCATCTGTTCGTTTGAGGAACTTTTTGAAGCCTTTTGGCATCACGGCCGTCGCCATGTTTGTTTTGTTTATCGTCTGTTTCACTGTAAATGGGACCATAATCTACTGAATGAACATCATGCTGTGATGAAGAAGACTTGAAACTAACGACTGAGACCATAAACTCATCAGGAAACTGTATACTGAGCCCATCAATTAAGACAGAAGTGGGGGCATTTTCTCATAAGCTTAAATACAATCTGACTTCTCTTTGAAACCAGTGGAGTCGCCCCCTGCTGGTTGTTGGACAGAGTGCAGATTTAAGACACTTCTACATTGGCTTCATTCTTCAGACTCTGAAGCTCCGTCCATATTTTTGAGACTTTTTAGACATTTCATTGTAAAAAACTAAAACAAAGCTAAATTGCATTAGACTACTTTTATAAATATGCACCACATATATAGTTTATATCATCGTTATTATCATTATTATTATTATTATCATCATCATTACTTATTTATTGATTGATTTACTGATTTTCTGCATATTCTTGACTTTGAATGGTAGCAGCTGTAACACAAGCAATTTCCTGTTGGGGATTAACAAAGTTCCTCTGATTCTGAATCATATATTAAGCAGGCAGTTGCCCATATTTAAAGTTATCCAAGTTGACAGTATGGTAGACAGATGTCACATTTACATGTCAGGATCTGGTTATTATAGACACAGATTAAATATTTAACTGTCGTGTTTCGTCACAGTAACAGCGTCACATACATTGGCAGCTGTAAACACTCATCACAACAAACATGGCGCAAAAAGATGTGACCTGTGAACGCCACTGTACGGAAAGACAGCTGGGAGTGAAAACAAAACACACATGTTCACCTGGAAAAAGAAGGTAAGATACATTGTTAATGTTATTTGAGTGAATTGGACATTTAGAGGGCAAGTGTTCATGTTGGTTCTGATCCCTCGGCAAAAACGTGTCTGCATATCGTAACGTTAGCGTGTTAGCTAACGTTAGCATCAAACCACCTTATGGCTATGAACTTATTAGCATTAGCAGCATTAGCTATAGTAGTCCGGTTATAGGGGGGAGTTAAAGATTATGTGAGTTGTTGTGTAGAGGGCTCAGTTAATGTTAATGTTAATGCTAATGTTATAGCAACAAATTAGCCTCTTAAAATGAGCAGAGGACACCAGCTAACTCTGCCTACAGCTAACGCGGTTTGAAGCTGTAGTTAAAACTCTGGTTTTATTTTAAACTACACAACCTAAGGTAACATTGGTACCAAGCAGGCCATCCTACGATATGGGCAAGGGGGTAAATAATGCTCTAAAATTAGGTCACATTTTGCTGTGGGGATAAACTGACATGGTCATTTTCAAAGGAGTCCCTCAGTATAACTGTATGAACATAGATGCTTCAGGTACCCGCAGGTCTCCTCTTTGCAGACACGCCCATTTTATGTTAGATTCATGCACTTTGGGGTAGAAATCATGTATTTTGCATGCAGTTGTAACAGGTTTGTTATAGATTAATCAAGTTTGTCAAAATGTATTTTTATATTCCTTCAGTATTTATTTTATTTTAACAGTTGAGCCTTGAGCAAATAATCTGCTGTGCTGTGAACCCAAGTAAAAGTCGCTGTGTGGTCTCTTCAGTCTGCTGAGGTTGAGCTGAATAGATGAGGTAACACAGTACAATCATTATTTTCACCGTTCCTTAAATGACACATTTGATTATCTTTGCTTACTGTGTGTCTTAAACAGTTTGTGTGTTGCAAAAAATAGGTATGAACAGAAAGCTGTGACTATTGTAGATCCAAAGAACATCATATTATTGATCTGTGGTGATCTGAGCTCTCAGTAGTAGTCATTTATAGTAAGAAATAATTTCAGTTAGCCCATTAACAACCCTGAAATAAAGACCTGTAGGGCACAGGGTTTCTGCTAGAAAAAACTGGCACCGGACAACGTGACCGGCAGGTTTTCAATTTACCGGACAAATGTTTGAAATTCCGGTCAAATACCTATCTGAATTTATTGAGCTTAAAATGACAAATGATATGCAGGATATATAAGAATGATATCAAAGCATGTCAATTTATAATCCTTTTTATTGAAAGGTATATGCTGTATCAAATAAAATGAGTGCCGTCAATAGACTCCCGTGCGTAACTTCTAAAATAAATATTGCACAATGTGCTCTTTTAACGTGAACATAAAGAAACTGAAGGCCTGTTCTCAGATAAAACAATTTGCAAACAAAAACACATCTGGACTGGCTCATACCATTTTAATAACGCGGTGTGCTGCCAACTTGAAATAAAAAAAGGAAGTCTGTTCTCTATAATCTTATTGAAATATATATGCAATAAAACTCCATATAAACAAAATCCCTTGACATGTTTCAGGCTTTTTTAATTTTTTAATTTTTTACGCATTTTCGCTGCAGCGAAGTGTGCAGCAGCTGAATTAAAATGGAAAGTGTGCAGTGTCTCTCCACAACTTGCAATGCGCATCACTCTTGTCACCTTGTTCTCCCCGAGGCGACTTCGCTGTGCTGTTTTGATGCAGTTCTGCACACTGGAGACGGAGATCACGCAGGTCAGTTTAGCCCACTCGGAGAGATTTCGCTGAAATCCCTGTTTGAGAACTTCGCAGGCTGTTGAGAAGTTCAAGCCTCCATAACTGTCATTACAGCGATGGCGTCCCGTTGCACACAAGTGGCATCGATAAGCGGGGCTGTAGCTGCTTCCGACTCTCCTAACTTGTAAATAAAATTCAAACTGTGCTTGGAGGGAATATTTTCACCGGATGTTTTGACCGGCGGGGTTAAAAAATACCGGACTTCGGCAGATTTTACCAGTCAAATTCCGGTAATTACCAGATAACAGAAACCCAGGTAGGGCATTTAGAGAGTGTATGTGTTTCTTGGTGAAGTGACTGTAGTTTCAGTAGTAAGGTTTCTGTGCACCACATGATATTAATGTAGGATTTGCTGCAGAAACATAATAAATATAAAGTTGAAGTTTACTCAGAGCCACATTAAAAAAAAAAAAAATAATTTGTACTTTATTGTATTTCACAGAAAGAAATGTTCAGCAGGAACAGTTAAAAAAGAGATGGCCAAAAGACTGCGCTGCCCACTGAGGATGATATCAGCCAGACCCTGGCTCACCCGAGGATGACCAAAATGGTAACGCACAGTTTTTAATGTTTAGAACGATGTTTCCCCTCGCTTCACTGTTCTGGGGTGGTGGTGGGTGGGTAGAGAGAGATTCAGGTTGGGTGAGTTTAAAAACAGATATTTAGGCCCAACTTTCATGGATTTCATCATCCCTTCACCACATTCTTCTTTCCTCATATAATTCACCTGAGCAACATGCACCTCTACTCAATACAAACACAGATGCAGCTAATGTGGACAGCAACCAAGCTATTTTACAACTTGGCTGCTGTTACAGGTCCAACAAATATATCTGGGTCTAATCTGGGTCTAAGTAAGTACATTGTTTATTTTGTTGTATGTTTATTTTTCACGTGTGTATTCACACCACAGGACTTTATCATGTTTTGTTTTAAAATGCTGTATCATTAATTATTTACCCCGTACACACAAATATTCAGATCTGGGTCAGCAGGTGGCAGATCTGCTCATATCAGTCTGTGTTTCATTCATTCTTTTCATATTCAATAGTGAGTCCAACATTTGAAAATCACAAAAATGATGTTATTTCGTTCTTAAGTTCTGAATCCAACACACTTACATGAAAAGAAAACAAATAATGACTTTAAAAAATGTATGTATGAGTTCTCAAAATAGATCACATCAGGCCGATCAGATGACGTTTAAGTATAAAGACAGTGCATTAACTGCATGCAGGGAGGGAATTTCATGGCCGCCGTTGCCCCGCACTTTGGCCTTGATGCCCCGTGAAAAAAAATCTCATCGTACGGCCACAGTGGCCTCTGTGCCCCTGGCCCGGTCAGCGTAGCGAGCTTGCCTTTAATTACAGCCACCTGAGTGCACAGTAGTCACTCACAGTAACTTCAGTGAGTCCGCGGTTCGTGCAGGTGGAGTCTCATCATCACGATGATCTCACGTGAAAACCTCTCAAACAGCAGCAGCGTCTCAAAACAGAAGAAGGAAACTTACAGCACAGCGAGCGAGCTCAGCCGGTTTTGACATGATACGTAACTGACTTATGTGGTAGGATTTAGTCCGGTAAAGTGTGAAATATATTCACAGATTTGAACTTCCCGGATCAATAACTCATAAGTGAAACCTTGTTAAAACACAACTGACGGCTCTTTCCTACCGTAGTGAGGAAGACAACGAGCTACAACCGTATGTTAATCAAAACGAGCGTCTGGACATTAACTCTGGTCTGTATGGTCAGCCAGCTGTGAGACGAGGGCGCAGGGACCGTCTACAAAGTGCAACACTGAAAAGAGAAACTACAAAAATATTCAATAACTTCACTATTATTCAGAGTGTAGTGTCACCAAAATCACTCCACACATCAGTGGTCTCCTGCTGGTTATTCTACAATTTTTTGTTTGGAAAAAATGTGCTTTGCCATAATTTTGGGGAATTTCTATTGGGAGAAATATTCAATAACACTAATATTCAGTGAGGTGTCACAAAACCCACCTCACCCTAACCCTACTTAAAAAAAACTACTTTCTAATGTAACTTTAACTTGATATTGGTATTTAAAGAATGTTTTAATACACTAATCCATGTCTTATTATAAATTAGGATGTTATGGTATCAGTCTGAAAGGTAAATCAACACATTTTACTCAGTGGCCTTTGTGCCCTGTCATGTGAAGGCCAAATGGACTTGCCCCTAAAATGAGGAAATTCCCACCCTGACTGCATTCCCACTAGTAAGCTACAGTTACTCTATGTAAGCTGAGTCCAAGTTGTCTCTAAGAGTCTCTAGAGTGTGAAATATTGCACATTGCCTCAGCCTGCAATAAAACGGTGGTCAATTCATGATACTTTCTCATCTCCTAATTTTTATACTTAATAATACAATGTCAATGTTGTGTAAGAAGAATCATTAATTAAATATATGAAAGTTACACAAGACAACAATATAGAAGAATTTATGGATTTGACGCTGTGATCGGTGATCGGCAATATCGGGATCGGCAGATACTGCTTTCAGTGATCAGCCCCAAAAATCCTGATCGGTGCATCTCTATATAAAACACCACATGAAGGTTAAATAAGTGCAATGCAAAGAGTGGACATGGACTGTCCTCTCCATAACAATTCAGTAATGAGTTTATATTTGATAGTTTGCTATTATGGTATGTTCAGGGAATGTATTTGTAGTCTGGGCTTTCTGTCATTCTTGCAGGTACATCATGCACTATGGCACACGGGATGGATGGGCATCAGTTGAGAAGGTATTTGGTGAGGTGATCAAGGTCAGATAAGTCCTCATACACAAACACTGCTGAAAGACTAAAGTAATGAAATGCTCTGCATTGTTGTGCAGCTGTGTGGAACACTGTTAGACACTTCTTTAAGAAGTTTCACTGAGAAGAGAAGAGCGCCGCCTGAATAAAGTCCAACATTTACACAACAACAAAAAGGCGTCAAAGTACCGCCCACAATGTTTGATTGACAGGTTGATCTGTGTGCAGTGAAGAAATGCCACAACAATCAGCTCTCAGCAACAATGATGGAAACACAACAAGTCTGAAGGAATGAAACATACAATTTAACCCACTGACCCTAAAATGACTTCAGTCTATTTGAGTTTACTGAACTCAGCAGAGGATCCAGGATCAAGCCAAAGTCCAGCATAGAGAGGCTGAGTGAATGTGGTCTGGACTCTGTGGAGGAGAGTCATGGTGTCAGAGACGCTGTAGAAGGACAGAATACCTGCACTGTGATCCAGGTACACTCCAACTCTGGAGGACTGAGGACCTGAGACGGGAGTTTCAACACTGTTGTGATAAAATTTATAACTGTTTGTGGAACAATTTAACATCCAAGATTTGTCATTGAATCCGAAGAAACATTCATGTGAGTTCCCTGCTCTGCTGATATTCTTGTATGCGACTGCTACAATAACTGTTTCTCCTCTCCACTCCACCTCCCAGTAACAACGTCCAGTCAGACTCTCTCTACTCAGGACCTGATAAAACACAGTGAATCTGTCTGGGTGACTAGAATAAGACTGTTGTTGTCTCGTGTATGTTGCTTTTCTGTTCCCCTCAGATAATAACAGCTCTGTGTTTGCTGTGTTTGGATCCAGTGTGATTTCACGTGAATATCTTAAGAAGTCAGCTCTGGTCTCGGGCTCTGGTTGTGGGTTTGACAGTAAAACATCCACTTGAGTCTCTGTCAGTGAGATGTTGGTCCATGTCTCTCTCAGGACGTCCTGTAGTTTGTCTCTGAGCTCTGACACAGCTGCTGTCACATCCTCAAAGTACTTGAGAGGACGGATCTTGATGCTGGATGAGTGTGTAGACTCACTGAGTGCTGACAGTGAGGGGTAGTTGTGTAGAAACTGGTTGTGATCCTCTGTGTGTGAGAGCTTCTTCAGCTCAGCGTCTTTCCTCTTCAGCTCAGTGATCTCCTGCTCCAGCTTCTCCTGAAGCTCTTTGACTCGACTCACTTCAGTTTCCTGCTGGGATCTGACCTGATGCTTCACATCAGAGCGTCTTTCCTCCATGAGACGGATCAGCTGGGTGAAGATCTTCTCACTGTGCTCCACTGCTTTATCAGCAGAGCCATTGATGGCCTCCACCTCCTGTTGAAGCAGCTTCACATCTTCCTCTCTGTCCTGGATTCTCTGCTGGATGTTGTGTCGACTCCCCTCCAGCTCTCTCTGCCTCTCAGTCCTCTCTGCTGCAGCTGACACTGTGTCGTGGCCTTTATGTTCCTCCACAGGGCAGAGATAACAGATACACTGCTGATCAGTACGACAGAACATCTTCATCACCTCATCATGACGAGAGCAGATGTTCTCCTGGAGCTTCTCTGACGGCTCCACCAGCTTGTGTTTCTTTAAAGGAGCTGCTTCATAATGATGCTGGAGGTGTTTCTCACAGTAAGAGGCTGGACAGGATAAACAGGACTTGACAGCTCTCAGTTTCCTCCCAGTGCAGACATCACAGGCCACATCTTCAGGTCCAGCATAGCAGAGATCAGCAGGAGCAGCTTGGAGTCCAGTCTTCTTCAGCTCCTCCACTAAAACTGCTAACATGGTGTTTTTCAGCAGCTCAGGCCTCGGTGTGAAGCTCTTCCTGCACTGAGGGCAGCTGTGGATCCCCTTCTCATCCTCTGTGTCCCAGTGGTCTTTAATACAGTTCTTGCAGTAGCTGTGTCCACAGGGAGTAGCCACCGGATCCTTCAGTAGATCCAAACAGATGGAACAAGAGAAAGTCTCTCGGTCCAGCTGAACTGCTTTCTGCTCCATTTCACCTCTCAGTGTCAACGACCGTCTGAGCTTCACTTCCTGATAACTGAAACTAGTCTGAGCTCTGATCTCTACACGTGTGTTTGTGCAGCGAATGAGGTCTGTCAGCTCAGTTACGCCCATCCACAGACTGTAGATATGAAGGGGAGGGAACAAGGAAATATAGTGACAGAGTGGAGCTGCTGTGTGAGAGGAGGAAGAAGAGGGAGGGCTGATGGAGCTGTGAGTCACTCCAGGACGAGGAGCAGCTCTGTCAATCTGAACTTTGTTCCCTCTTTTACAACAGAGCCTCAGTTAAAACCTGCTCCACACTTGAAAACATCAAAGTTTGTAGTTGTAAAATGTTTCTTGGCTCCTCAGGCTTTGCTGATATTTCTCTGATTCTGTTCACTTTTCTTCTCCTGGTTAAAAACAGCTGACTGACAGTCGGGAGTGATCAAACTGAACTCTCATAAAGATTCAAGCTGCTGTATAATAGTTGTCTCACACAGTTAATGATCTACTTTGAAGCATTCGTGACAAAACAGTTGAGTGTCAGAATCTCATCCTGAGCCAAAGCAGCATTTCAAGCTTCAGACGTGTCGAAACAAAACTCATCACACCAGTTTTTAGTGAACTGTGACGTCATCTGTTGGTTTGGGAACGACCATTTTTAAGGCTTTTGGCCTCACAGTCGCTGTCGTCTTGATTTTTAGATCCAGAAGTGAACATATATGGACAAGGGTGGAGCTGGACGACTCAACAACTGAAGCCGAGGAGAGCAGAGAGCTTATGTATTAAACATTTGGGATTGTAAAATTAGTTTTGTCTTCACTCTTGCTTCTTAACTGTCATGGTTCATGATTCAGTGTGTTTGTGTTGTGTCTCTTGTGTCATATGTTTTGATTCTATGCCCTCTTGTGTCTCCTGTATTCCCCCTGTTGCAGTTTGTCTCCCTCTGTCTGTCAGTGTTTTCTCCTCTGTGCATCCCCCTCGTTACCTCACCTGGCCTCCTCCTTCCTCTCTCTCCTCGTCCTCTCATCAGTGTATCTCTGTATTTAAGTCTTTGTTTCCCCCTCGGTCTCGGTTGCTTCTGTCTGGTGTTGCTTCTGATATGTGATGTTCTTCCCGAGTTCCTTCTGTCTCCAGTCTCCCAGTTGTATGCGTTTCTTGGATTTAGATTTCTGGTTTTCCGATGTTTGATTTGAACTTTGTCTTTTTTCTTTGCACTTTGTTTAGCTGTTTTAGCTTCGTTTCTAATTTGCTTGTCCTTTTTGTCTCATTTTGTCTCCCTTTGTTTGTTGCACTAGTTCAGCTTTGGTTTCAATAAAGCTCGCCCTTTGTTTCCCCTGATCCTGCCTCCTGAGAGTAACTGCGTTTGGGTCCACCTCCTATTTCCCTTAACTTCGTGACAGAACGAACTGACCAGAAAATGGACCCAGCATGTACTGGCCTGGAAATAATTCAATGGTATCAGAACTTTATGACGAATCTGGAGCCCCAGCCCTGCTACCAGCCGAGGCCTCGGTCTCAACCCCGGACAAACCATCTGCTGACCCTTTCTGGGGAACCCGCCTTGCCTACAAAGTGCCCCCACCAAGAAAGCGACGTTACCATCCACGTCCTGGCTCCCTGAAGTCTGGCTCTGGAGGCCTCGCTCTAGCGGCAGCAGCCGTCTCTGCGTTTGCTGGGTCGGGTCCACTGCTGGCGTGGCTGACACCCCTGTCGATACCTGCCAGTTGTTCTCAGTCACGGCCCGATCAACTTCTCCCAGTGTTTCTCAGTCACGGCCCGGTCGACACCTGCCAGTTGTTCTCAGTCACGGCCCGGTCGAGACCTCCCAGTTGTTCTCAGTCACGGCCCGGTCAACTTCTCCCAGTGTTTCTCAGTCGGCGGCCCGGTCGACACCTGCCAGTGGTTCTCAGTCGGCGGCCCGGTCGAGACCTGCCAGTGGTTCTCAGTCGGCAGCCCGGTCGACATCGTTTGGGGGCCCTATGCAAGATGCTTTTTGGGGGCCCCTATTTTGTCAAACTACAATGGATAGATTCCTAAGCCTTTTAGGTGATCAACAAAGATGCTACAGTCTATTACATTTTAAGAGGAAAACAGGAGTCGTGAAAATCTAATTAAAATAAAACATCTTAAATTAACCCACCAAGCAAGTTGAACTGATAGAACATGATAATACAAGATAAACAATGGGGATCCTCTATATGTCAATAAATGAAACTGAATGAAGAGAAATGACTGATGAGCACTTTGTGATATTGAGGGAATATTTTGTGTATATTTCACAGGTATTACAAAGTGGACTACTTATGCTTAACTGATGATATGGTCTTAAACTATAATCTGTGTGCAGAACTAATGGTCCTATATAGTATTGTTTACTTTAAATTTACTTCAATGTGTGTTATGATTCTTTTAAATAAAACAAACTAATACATCAAAAACATAACTAAACTGTAGGAATGTAGGCAAATTTGTCCAAATTATATTGTCACAATAAATATTCTAATAAATGTGGTAAAGAAAGACGCAACTAACTCAGTAGAGTTAACAATAATCCATTCAGAGCAATAATCCACTGCCACAATAGTCCATAATAATTCACAGTAGGCCTCATATGTATGTGTGTGTTGTTTAGCACACTTCACATTAGAGACCTATGAACTGAGAACACAAAAATTGATAAATGAATCATGAAAATAATTCTAAAGTAATGTTATGTGGCAAATATTGAACAGTATATTAGGTTTATGACGGAACAGCAGCTCCACTGGACGAGGATACAGCAGACATGACAGACATCTGCCTCACAACACACCCTCCCTCCCAAATGTAATGCCAACTTATTAAAATAATAAGTAAAATAATCATTAATTAAGTCATTAACACAGACAGAATTGTCAATGACCAAGATTCAGCTTTCTTTCTTTTTATTTAGAAGTTGCCAGGGCCAATACCAGGTGAAAAACCTTAAACACAAACACAGATAGAAGGTCAGGAAAAATGTAGGGGAGACTGGGGACAGTTGCAATAAGGGAAGGTTGCAACAAGCCTCATTTCTCCAATCAGAAACATGCTAGAGTGATGACACTCACTGCACATGCTCAGTTAGACCCTCTGCCCACCAAGAAGAGAGAGGCCATATTGAGCATCTGGTCCTGCTTCTATCAAGACAAAGTTGTTTTGGAGGTATGAAAGTAGCTTTTTTCATGAGCTGTGTTTTTGTCATACTGTCCTGATCTTTTGTATGAATTAATTCAAACCTACCTAGTTTGAATCACTATGTTGACTATCAAATGACATGGTTTACATGTGTCAGTGTCAATGTGGCTAGCTAGCACATGGTGTTTTGTCATGACTGATACCATGAGGACGGCTGCAACTGTCCCCATGCTAATTAAGCTAGTCATATCAAAACAGACCACACAACCGTATTTTTGAAGATTTTTAGTTCAAAATAGGCACAATTCATGTATTTCATTGCTTATGATGAACAGAACAGGCAACCATAATGAGAAACTAATGCTAATGATAAACAAAATAATTCCCCAAATAACTTGTGGAGCAAACATGAGAAATTAGTTATTGTTGTATGTTGTATGTGTCATATAAACTTGTCATATAGTGATTAAATAATAATCTGTACAGAGGAAGGCAAAAAAGAATAGAAGAAAAGCAAACCACAAAGAAAAGTGTGAAGAAAACCAAAGAAAAAGAAGAGAGAAGAATCAGACTCTGAAGGGGAAGAAGATGTCTGCATCGTCTGCCTGGAAAGTTTCTCCAAATCCAGGGAAGTGTGGCTGCAGTGCTGGATGTGCAAGTCCTGGACACATAAAGATTGCACACCTGGGGCTGATGTCTACACAAGTCACAGCTGTGACTCCAAATGACTGAATTACCTTTTTTTTTAAATTCTCTCTGTGAGCCAGCAGAAATGTTCTGGGTTCTACAGAATTGTTCAGGAGCTGGTGGAATTGTTCACAAGGCAGCAGATTTTTTGGGGACAGGTGAGTGTTGCCCTCTTATTTTCTAAACATTGTTGTGCCTTTAATAAAACTTAAAGTCAAAGTTTATATTCATCAGAGATTTAAAACAATGTGAATTTTGTTCACTAAAACAGTTCACTGTCTGTTCACATGTTTAATAAATGTTTTTTGTGTTGCAAATTATTCCATTCTTTTTGTCCCTAAATGATATATTGAGTTTTTATAGCTTCGGTAACATCTGCACATTGACTCGAGGTAGGCCTATGTTTTACACAAAACAAAACTTATTAAATACCTTAATATTGTATACTGTGCTTATTTAGACAAAAAGCAGAAGATAATTAGTGAAATTTAATGTTTTTTTGATATGTTGCAACCGTCCCTGATCCGTGTTGCAACTGTCCCCAGGTTTGGGGTCAGTTGCAACGTCTGAATTCCTCTATTCAAATAAATATTGTGATTGATATGTTATGTGTAGCCATCTTTAAATGGTATGGGCCTTTAGCAGACAGATGTAGGTTTAATATGTAAAGATTTGGTGAGCCTAGTCCAAATAGTCTCTGAGTAACTGAGATTGATGTAAAAAGTGTTGCAACTGTCCCCAGTCTCCCCTAACCCAAGAAACCATAATCAATCAACATAACCCAAAATCAAATACTTAATTTTTTTTAAAGTACAAGAAATTAATCTTGAAAATAAGTGGAAAATACCCATACTTAAACACCCAAAATGAATTAAATACATTTTAAAGCAGTATTTGATGATGATTTTAACCTTACAAACTTTGTCAGCTTTTAACTTCCGTAAATACACACATCATTATTTATCAACTTACTTTTAGCTTCAATACACCACGTTATTAACTGTGTTTTCAACCCACTTGTTATTAAATATAGAACATCTTAACTTGCATTTTAATCACATAACTTATTCAACACTTTACATTTTAACCTGCATTTCATCACATAATTAGTCCACAGCCCACAGTGCAGGCAGCACAGACACATAACTGAAAGCTCACCGGCTCCTTCTTCCTTCTTTGAACCAAACTTTAGTCCTGCAGTCTCTTTTTCCCAAGTCCAGACTCTCCAACCATTTCTCTCACACGCTGCTCACTCCTCATTGTCCTGTGAGCGAGTGCCTCCAAACATCTTGATGACCAGATCACCTTCACCTGGTTCCTTCAATCAGCTGCCTGCAGGCTGGGAGACGTACCCATACCTGATGCACTCAGACAGACATGGGCGCGGCCTGCAGCTCAACTCAACACACATTAATTCATAAAGAAGGTAAAGAACTAACAGATTGTGCCTCATATCGCCCAATATCTTTATTAAATGTAGATCATAAATTACTCACTTCAATTCTTGCAAAATTACACAAATCCATTATTCCTAACATTATAAATGGACAGAGAATTTAAACCAACTTTGAGTGACAATACTTTTAAAAACTGTTTAAGTAAAGGCTTGACTGATATAATCAGATAGTTACAGATAAAGGAACAGAGATTTTAGAGAACTTATCAAAACTATATAACCTACTGAAATCAGACTTTTATTAATATTTACAAGTGAGAAGTTTCCTTGTGGAAGAAATATGACTACATAAAACAGTGAAGGACAAACACCCTTTAATAACTTGTATATTAAACATATCAGTAAAGTCTGTTAAAGCACTCTTGTTCAGTGATTTCATGATCAGATTCACTTCATCCACACAATCAGTGTGTTGGAGCAGAATCTCAGCTATGTACAAGCAAATAATGAAGCATCTCCTTATTGATTATGATCATGTGAAGTGAAGTCATCAGGAGCAGCGAGAGCCTCCGTGGCTGAACAGACACAGGAAGGAGCGCCGCCTGAAGAAAGTCCAACATTTACACAACAACAAGAAGGCGGCAAAGTACCGCCCACAATGTTTGATTGACAGGTTGATCTGTGTGCAGTGAAGAAATGCCACAACAATCAGCTCTCAGCAACAATGATGGAAACACAACAAGTCTGAAGGAATGAAACACACAATTTAACCCACTGACCCTGAAATGACTTCAGACTATTTGAGTTTACTGAACTCAGCAGTGGAGTCAGAACCATAAACCCAAACTCCAGCATAGAGAGGCTGAGTGAATGTGGTCTGGACTCTGTGGAGGAGAGTCATGGTGTCAGAGACGCTGTAGAAGGACAGAATACCTGCACTGTGATCCAGGTACACTCCAACTCTGGAGGACCGAGGACCTGAGACGGGAGTTTGGACACTGTTGTGATAAAAGTTATAACTGTTTGTGTCCCAATATAACATCCAAGATTTGTCATTAAATCCAAATAAACATTCCTCTGAGTTCCCTGCTCTGCTGATATTCTTGTATGCGACTGCTACACTAACTCCTCCTCTCCACTCCACCTCCCAGTAACAACGTCCAGTCAGACTCTCTCTACTCAGGACCTGATAATACCAGTCAGTGAATCTGTCTGGGTGACTAGAATAAGACTGTTGTTGACCTGTAAATGTTGCTTTTCTGTTCCCCTCAGATAATAACAGCCATGTGTTTGCTGTGTTTGGATCCAGTGTGATTTCACGTGAATATCTTAAGAAGTCAGCTCTGGTCTCGGGCTCTGGTTGTGGGTTTGACAGTAAAACATCCACTTGAGTCTCTGTCAGTGAGATGTTGGTCCATGTCTCTCTCAGGACGTCCTGTAGTTTGTCTCTGAGCTCTGACACAGCTGCTGTCACATCCTCAAAGTACTTGAGAGGACGGATCTTGATGCTGGATGAGTGTGTAGACTCACTGAGTGCTGACAGTGAGGGGTAGTTGTGTAGAAACTGGTTGTGATCCTCTGTGTGTGAGAGCTTCTTCAGCTCAGCGTCTTTCCTCTTCAGCTCAGTGATCTCCTGCTCCAGCTTCTCCTGAAGCTCTTTGACTCGACTCACTTCAGTTTCCTGCTGGGATCTGACCTGCTGCTTCACATCAGAGCGTCTTTCCTCCATGAGACGGATCAGCTGGGTGAAGATCTTCTCACTGTGCTCCACTGCTTCATCAGCAGAGCCATTGATGGCCTCCACCTCCTGTTGAAGCAGCTTCACATCTTCCTCTCTGTCCTGGATTCTCTGCTGGATGTTGTGTCGACTCCCCTCCAGCTCTCTCTGCCTCTCAGTCCTCTCTGCTGCAGCTGACACTGTGTCGTGGCCTTTATGTTCGTCCATGGAGCACAAAATACAGATACACTGCTGATCAGTACGGCAGAAAATCTTCATCACCTCATCATGACGAGAGCAGATGTTCTCCTGGAGCTTCTCTGACGGCTCCACCAGCTTGTGTTTTCCATAAGCAGGGATTTCAAAGTGAGGCTGGAGGTGTTTCTCACAGAAAGAAACCATACAGACCGAACATGACTTGACTGCTCTCAGTTTCCTCCCAGTGCAGACATCACAGGCCACATCTTCAGGTCCAGCATAGCAGAGATCAGCAGGAGCAGCTTGGAGTCCAGTCTTCTTCAGCTCCTCCACTAAAACTGCTAACATGGTGTTTTTCAGCAGCTCAGGCCTCGGTGTGAAGCTCTTCCTGCACTGAGGGCAGCTGTGGATCCCCTTCTCATCCTCTGTGTCCCAGTGGTCTTTAATACAGTTCTTGCAGTAGCTGTGTCCACAGGGAATAGTCACCGGATCCTTCAGTAGATCCAAACAGATGGAACAAGAGAAAGTCTCTCGGTCCAGCTGAACTGCTTTCTGCTCCATTTCACCTCTCAGTGTCAACGACCGTCTGAGCTTCACTTCCTGATAACTGAAACTAGTATGAGCTCTGATCTGAACACGTGTGTTTGTGCAGCGAATGAGGTCTGTCAGCTCAGTTACGCCCATCCACAGACTGTAGATATGAAGGGGAGGGAACAAGGAAATATAGTGACAGAGTGGAGCTGCTGTGTGAGAGGAGGAAGAAGAGGGAGGGCTGATGGAGCTGTGAGTCACTCCAGGACGAGGAGCAGCTCTGTCAATCTGAACTTTGTTCCCTCTTTTACAACAGAGCCTCAGTTAAAACCTGCTCCACACTTGAAAACATCAAAGTTTGTAGTTGTAAAATGTTTCTTGGCTCCTCAGGCTTTGCTGATATTTCTCTGATTCTGTTCACTTTTCTTCTCCTGGTTAAAAACAGCTGACTGACAGTCGGGAGTGATCAAACTGAACCAAGGGCGTAACCATGGTATAGATATCGGGGGGGGTCCAAATGAGAGCCCTTCCCCCAAATTTAGTTTTTTAAAGTACATTTCCCACAATTCTATGATATTTTATATATCAAAATTTGCACATTTAGATATTTTGAGGACAACATTGACCATTTGAATTCACATATAAAGGAATATCCTGTGAAATTGCATGGATTCCTACAGAATCAATATAAAGCTTCTCTTTAAATTCCCATTAAGTGAAAATCAACGTTTTTATCTCAAAGGTTTTGCTCTATATCTCACCTAGATGTCAGTATCAGGCCCAATGTTACTAGTTTTATTTACTGTTGACATGTAGGCCTATGTTAAAACTAATGTCATCATGATGTTTAAGTTCTCATTCAGATTTCTCACCTGATCATCTGTATCTCCAGAGCATGTCCCTGCCTGGCCACTGCTTTCTCTCTGTGTCTCTGTGCTGCTTACACTGTGACCAGATACCATTATTTTACCAGAAGAACAATGGCTGAACTTGATGATCATTTTAATTTTATACATTGATTTTTCTGCTTGTGTTACTAGTTTATCTGCTTTAGCTAAATAGTAAGTGCATAAATAACAGTGTAGAATGTACAGCAGTGTAGCCCCTTTCACACATGCACTGCTATTCTGAACTGACCTGGACATTACCTGGAGGAGCTGCATGTGTAACAAATGAGAACAGGGATGAGTTGATGTCGGAGATTTTCTTCATTGAAAAGAAGGTTTTAAGCTCCAACAAATAGCTTTAAATTACTTAAATTAACACCTACATGGCATTAATGCAAGAATATGAATGTACTCCTGTCACATAACTCCACTTACATGACAACTTGACTTGAAAAAGAAGTCAATCTTCTGCTGCCTCTACCTTTTTGGCATTCCTAATCATGCTGAATAATATCAAAATCAGTCAGTTACCATTAACTTTACCTGGCTTACCTGGCTTGGCCTAATCCATCTGGCTTGCTTAATATTAGCTAACATGCCACGAAGCAAGACAGAGTTATTTATAGACAAAGTTCTGCATTATTAACTAGTTAACTGGCAGCTCCTAGCATGTAATTGTTTACTTTCCCGGGCGGCCGGGACTAGTGGGTTTGGTCAAATTGTTGTGATTGACTTGATGGCTGTCAATCACTGTAACTTGACCATTGGGTTTTCATGTATGGGGGAGTGACTCAGCTACTGAGGTGCGCTCCATTTCAGTATGCTGTTACAACGCGAGGGCGGGCAAACGGTTTAATACCTTAGGATGGGAGCAACCAAGTTTACAATTGGGAGAGGGGGGTTCACATACTTGTGTTTTCCTTAAAACAGAAATAAATTGAAAATAAATAAGAAATAACGAGACAGATCTTTTGACAGGGTTTATAAAAGAGTGCATATTTAACATATTTTCTTCTGTATATTGGGAGAGACAGATTGCCATTTTCTCAATAATGGCGGGACACGACCCCCCCAAAGAATATGTAGTTACGCCCATGACTATGTTGAGGTCTCACCTGTAAGTCCACCTGGCCTCTCCCTGATGCAGCACACTAATGAAATAACACATGATGCCAGCCTGACATTAACTTTGTACGATGCATTACCTGCTGTACATAAGCAGTCAAACATATGCAGTAAAACATTTAGTATAGCACCATGTCAAACTTACCTGTAGCCCTGAATCTTCCCTATATGAGCTACAACCTGTCCGGGGTTCCTCTGTCACCTGATCAATAAAATAGTGATTCTATGAGCAGTGACACAGCACGACTCAAACCTCCAAGGAGATCAGTAGTATTCACTAGGGCTACTTTTAACATTACAACTAGCTAACACTTCAAATTAAATGAACCACCATGTCCTTATTGAAGTCCACCTGCTGCTGTGACCCTGCCACTCCACCCTGTCTGATTAATCAAATCAATCACCAGAAAACGGTTGGAGACAATGTTTTGAATTCATTAGCAGCAGCCTATGAGGGGGGACTATTTTCCTCAGGTGACTTACACTTTGTTTGGTGAAATAGCTTCTAATGTCTTCCACCTTTCTTTTCTTGCCCGACATCCTCAGACATGTGTTGCATGAGAACAGTGTCGACCTCCTCTCATCAACTCTGCAAAACCTGCAAGTGAAACACCTTCGACAGCCTGCAGGAGGAGGAGGAGCCTACACACTGTAAAAAATGTCCGTAGAAATTACGGTAAAAAACTATCAATAGCAACAGTAAAATACCGTAAAAATTGTATATCACTGTAGTAAATACATTGAATTACCGTAAATCAAGAAACAGTAAATAACTTAAATTGTACGGCCTTACTAAGTAGAAAATACAGAATTTACTGTGAATGTTATAAAAAGTTCGCTAAATTCACGGTAAAATACCGTAATGTCACAAGCGTGTAATTACCCTAAAATTGACGGTATCATTCTGTCTGAATTACAGATTTTGCTGATGTTTACGTTTAAATTTACGGTACACAACCATTAAATCATACCTTCATTTGTATAGAAAGTAGAATGTTAAAAAGTATGGTATATTTAAGCAATACATCAGGACAGGCCGTGGTATGTGCTTATAATATCACAGTTAAGGGGCATTGTTCGGGCCGACACAAGCACTTAATGCAATAGAAAACTATACATGTTGTATTATTGTCAAAACACAGTGAATTAAGATAAGATTAACTTTATTGTCCCACAGGAAAACATAGGCCTACAACAATCGTTAGAGTTTATCATATAGAGTTTTATTGCAACATTGTTAACACATCCTTTTTGAATAATATGGAAGCCCATTTCCGCCACTTGATGAAAAAAAATTATGAGATACTAAATCAAAATTATGAGATACTAAGTCAAAGTATCTCATAATTTTTGTCAAGTGGCGGAAATGGGCTTCCATAAAATAATAGTATATTTTATTTTATATCTTTCTTTTGTACAGTGAAAACACAATTTCTATTTTTATTTTATTCTTGTACATGTCCTTTTTTTATTATATGTAAAACATGGCAATGAAAACGTTGTTGTGTTTGTAGTTGTTCGTGTCAATAAAGCTTTATTGAATTGAGGAGAGAGACACAGAGAACGACAGAGAGAGAGAGAGAAAGAGAGAGAGAGAGCGAGAGAGAGAGAGATGACCGCTGAGTTAACGGAAGCTAGAAATTTTGAATTTCAGTTCACTGCCATTTCTTCGCGCCCACAGGAGCAGTGTTTGTTGTTGTGACAGAGAGACAGACACACAGACAGACAGACAGATAGATAGATAGATAGATAGACAGACAGACAGAGAAGAGAGAGAGAGAGAGAGAGAGAGAGAGAGAGAGAGGACCACGAGTTAACGGAAGCTTGAAATTTCAGGTCACCGCCATTTCTTGGCGCCCACAGGAGCAGAGTCTCTTCTTCAGGTAAGCACATTCACAGCTCATTGAGACTGTCTGATTAACGTTAGCTAGCCGCAGAGCCACGTTAGCTCTTATTCGTTGACTTTCAAGCAGAGGAGTTCAGGTAGCTATATCTTAAAAGTTGCTGGACATGTCACTATCTGCTTTTTGCCGAATAAAAGAGTCACTTAAGGGCTCTGAGAAGTCGCTAACGTTAGCTACAGCTAATGTTGCTAATGCTAGAAAAATGTTGAGCTGTAACTTCTGTAGCAAGTCGGTTAAGACTTTGATAATGGAGAAACTGGTTTACTCTTAATAAAAGATGATACAAGGAGACTTGGATGTATTACGAAGGAAACATTTATTGACACTTGATCTAGGCAAATTCAAAGATAACATAACAAGTGAGAATGATCCCTTTAACACCTTAGCCATACAAGTTTTTAACAAATAATTTCACCTTCTCCACAGCATGGTGCAGCTGGATAATGTAAGGCAATCAACTTTGCAGGAATGCGGTATGGCCAGTACTCTGATTCGTCGTCATCGTTATCAGCACTCAGCTTCAGTGAGTACATTTAAATAGATTGGCTTCTGAACTGGTGCTGCCATTAAATGTTTTTGTTTCTTCATACCTGTCAAATACTTACATGGCCACATCAATAATTATGTCTCCCATATATCTCTACTACCCTGTTATCTGGAGTTCCTTAAGGGTAAATCCTCGGAACTATCCTTAAAAAAATCAAAATCACTGATTCGATGTCACATCCAAAGGATTGTGTGTTTTCAGCTGTAGTCTCCACAGTTTCTCCCTCAGTCTCTCTCAATCTATTAGATCTGCTAAATCTGTTAACTGTTTTAAGCGCCTCCTGAAATCATATTTATAGGATGGCCTTTTTATGAGATTTTTTTAAACCTACTCTTCATTCACCATTTAATTTTTTTTCTGTTCCAACTTCTTTAATTAATGTTTTGTTTTTTGTTGTTGTTGTTGCGGGAAGCACTTTGCAACAGTGTAAGTGCTATATAATAATAATTATCATTATTATCATTAACAATGTTTTCTTTGTTGTCTTTCTTTGTCTGGTTGCAGTGAGATTCATGCCAGTCCACAGTAAACACCTGATTGAAGACTGCTGGTGAATGTTCAAGCAGGAATGATGACAACACCTGCCCAAAGTTCCAGTTTCCTTAACATTGTAACATGTCTGTATGAGACTCTGTCCCACCTGTCTTCAGTCAAGTCTGGACCCAATGACTCAAACACCAGTCTTGTCAAGGCTAATTAGAGGTAAGCTATGGTTTATGTCAGTGTAGCAAATGAGTAGATGCAAGCACTCAAACTACACTCAATCGATCTCCCTCAAGTGAACGGTGCCAACAGCTTCATACAAACATACAGTAGAAAAAAAAATCAGTATTATGGACAGGATTCAGGATTTAGGCTGCAATTCGACAAGGGTGAAACAAATAGTGATGATCACTTAGTCCTGAAAAGTGACTGTTTCTACTTTTCACACTAATACAATAAAATAAATGAAATACTCCTGATGACCTGCAAAACTATATTCCAGAGTGCTGGTTTCATTCTATGTATAGTAGGGCTGCACGAAAAATCGTTAAAAAATCGCGATCTCGATTCACACATACACGTGATCTCATTTCCACACATGGCGATTCTGAAGCATTTTATATCTCGAGCTGAATCACAAACAAATGGTCCTATTTTCCTCCCAGATTTTTTGAAGCGCCCCCAAACGTAGCACTTGATTCAGTGGAGGAAGCCCGCCTTCAGTTGAGTGTTTGGAAGGAGTGAGAGTGAGAAGCCGTTTTTAGACAGGGCCGCAAGCCGCCAATCTGCCCGTCCTTTAGGTCCGCGGTTTTAGACAGAGGGCGGCAAATTGAGGGTCTGTTTTGGTCCGCCGATTTGCCGCCTCGGAGGGTACACTTATTTCCACCTCGCCTGCTAGATGGGCAACTGGACAGCCACTGAGATCCGGGAGATGCTAGCGTCTCCTGGATCTCTAGCTTGTTCTTGTAGCGCAAGCGAGGAACGGTCGCTACTTTCAAATTAAAAGCCCCCCGCTAAGAACCCAGTTCTAAACTCCAATGGGGTGCAATGTAAAGCTCTTATTTTGAAGACAAATTCGTTGTCAATTGGTCACAGGCCAACTTCGGGCTTCACGTCACGTCACATGTTTACGCCTACCTCTGAGGCGGCTTTTGGAAAAGGAAGAATATTACGCCTCCGTTTTAGAAAGCCGACCACAGCAGCTATCACATATCACCTAGCCAAGGATACGGCCCCAATAAACACTGTACAACATGAGGGATTAAAGGATGCCCTCTCATCTTGGAGACTATTTTTTTTTTTTTTACTTTTGTAAAAATCATTTCTCATCCAATGATAGAACTTCAACAAAACAAAAAAAACATTGCTTACTACTGCATACTACAATGTTTTTTTTGTTTTGTTCAAGTTCATTAGTGCAATAAACATTTTGTGAAAAAAATCGTGCCAGAGAATCGTGATCTCAATTCTAAGCAAAAAAATCGTGATTCTCATTTTTTTCCAGAATCGTGCAGCCCTAATGTATAGCTCATTGGAGCTCAGTTTAACAGCAGAAGGCTGAATTTATCTCTGTAGGCATCATGCTCAGGCACTGCATCAATCTAACCTTTGCTTTGTTTCTTTTTTCTGGCTGCAGAGAGGATCATGCCAGTCTACAGTGGACACCAGATGGACAACACATGAGTCTTCAAGCAGAACTGGTGACTGCTGAATGCTTTAAGTTCCAGTTTCTTGAACACCATGTCCATGTTAAGAGCCCTCTTCAGCCAAGTCTGGACTCAGTGACTCATTAGTGTTGATCAACACAGGGCAAGTGGCTCCTTTTTTCATGACGTTTATTTCTTCTACCATGGACTATCCTTCACACTGTCTTTTGAAGATGTCAACACTGCCTTGTGAGTATACTGGACAAGTTCTGTTTTTCAAAGAGAATGTGTATATGCAAAGAGAGGTTCTTAAAATTGATCAATTATAGTCTGTACTTTGGTTTACAATGGGCTTAATTGGTTATTTCCTTTATAATTTACCATTTGCATTTGCTGACTGTAAAATCTACGCCAACAAACTGTAATTCCATGTGTGTTGTACCATATTTTTTACGGTGACATTCTGGCAACCACAGCTGCCAGTATTTTACCGTAAAGTTGAACTTTGCAATAAAATACCGTAATATATCTTACAGTTTTACCGTGTTTTTTCACTGATGGACTGTAATTAGGTTTACAGTATATGTTATTTTTAAAAGAATTTACCGTAAACAGGTTTATATGATAACTGTTATTTTTACAGCAAATTACCGTAAACAAATAACAGTTCTCTAATGTGAAATTTACAGTTACATTGTGACCGTATTTTCTACGGTAAAGTTCTGGCAACCACAGCTGCCAGCATTTTACCGTAAAGTAAGTTCAAGCCTCCAGTGGCGCCGCCAGACGGAACCCTGTACGCACTGTGCGTATTTTTTTTGAAGGTGAAAAAAAAAAATAATAAAGCAATTTGTATTCTGTGTAATTTCTCTCTCCCTCTGCGTAGCGGGAGAGAGGGGACTTGGGGTCACTTTTTCATAGCCTATATCCCTCTCTGCACAGCGATGCATTTATTTATAGGAACGACATAGGCTAGTGAGCACCATACATATGTCTTCTACAAATCCCGACCACGTTTGCAAAGTTTGGATGAAAACAAATGCAGCAGGTCTGCAGTGCACTGTCCAGGGTTCTGAACCGGGGCCGGATGGGAAGGTTCGGCGGGCTAGATATTTAAATTACACAAATCAGCGGGTGACACCAAACAACGTCTGCCCAAGCAAGTCAGAGCTTTTCTTTCTGTCACACAGTGACCTGCGGAGACGCAGCCGCAAGAGGACGATCGCGCATAGCGTGTGTTGCCCCTTCTCCACTACACAATACAGCTCGGCTCTACTCGACTCAGTTTAAGTGCTTTTCCATCACAACTGAGTTCTTCATAGTTCCTCCTCAGCAGGGGCGACGTCATCATATCATGGCGGCTACAGTCGCGTCATATCGTTCTCTTGTTTTTCTCTCCTCTGGTCAGCTCCAAACTCACTCGTCTGCACCGCGATTACGGACCACAGCGTGGTTTTCCACACAGCAGCCATTTAACTCGTGTCAGAATAACCACAGTCTCACAGATCATGTGGGCGCTGCAATCTGTTATTTCACTGATACTGAAAACATTAGATTTTGTCTTAAAAAAAAGTATTTTTCCATTTGTTGTGTTTGCCGTTTCTGTGCGTACTTTGAAATTGAATCCTTGCGGCGCCACTGCAAGCCTCCATAACTATCATTACAGCGATGGCGTCTCGTTGCACACAAGTGGCATCGATAAGCGGGGCTGAAGCTGCTTCCGACTCTCCTAACTCATAAATAAAATTCAAACTGTGCTTGGAGGGAATATTTTCACCGGACATTTTGACCGGCGGGGTTAAAAAATACCAGACTTCAGCAGATTTTACCAGTCAAAGTCTGGTAATTACCAGATAACAGAAACCCAGGTAGGGCATTTAGAGAGTGTATGTGTTTCTTGGTGAAGTGACTGTAGTTTCAGTAGTAAGGTTTCTGTGCACCACATGATATTAATGTAGGATTTGCAGCAGAAACATAATAAATGTAATGTAAAGTCGAAGTTTACTCAGAGCCACATTTAAAAAAAAAAAAAAAAGATTTGTACTTTAATGTATTTCACAGAAAGAAATGTTCAGCAGGAACAGTTAAAAAAGAGATGGCCAAAAGACTGCGCTGCCCACTGAGGATGATATCAGCCAGACCCTGGCTCACCCGAGGATGACCAAAATGGTAACGCACAGTTTTTAATGTTTAGAACAATGTTTCCCCTCGCTTCACTGTTCTGGGGTGGTGGTGGGTGGGTAGTGAGAGATTCAGGTTGGGTGGGTTTAAAAACAGATATTTAGGCCCAACTTTCATGGATTTCATCATCCCTTCACCACATTCTTCTTTCCTCATATAATTCACCTGAGCAACATGCAGCTCTACTCAATACAAACACAGATGCAGCTAATGTGGACAGCAACCAAGCTATTTTACAACTTGGCTGGTGTTACACGTCCAACAAATATATCTGGGTCTAATCTGGATCTAAGTAAGTACATTGATTATTTTGTTGTATGTTTATTTTTCATGTGTGTATTCACACCACAGGACTTTATCATGTTTTGTTTTAAAATGCTGTATCATTAATTATTTACCGCGTACACACAAATATTCAGATCTGGGTCAGCAGGTGGCAGATCTGCTCATATCAGTCTGTGTTTCATTCATTCTTTTCATATTCAATAGTGAGTCCAACATTTGAAAATCACAAAAATTATGTTATTTCGTTATTCAGTTCTGAATCCATCGCACTTACATGAAAAGAAAACAAATAATGACTTAAAAAAACGTATAAAATACCACATGAAGGCTAAATAAGTGCAATGCAAAGAGTGGACATGGACTGTCCTCCCCATGACAATTCAGTAATTAGTTTATATTTGATAGTTTGCTATTATGGTCTGTTAAGGGAATTTATTTGTAGTCTGGGCTTTCTGTCATTCTTGCAGGTACATCATGCACTATGGCACACGGGATGGATGGGCATCTGTTGAGAAGGTATTTGGTGAGGTGATCAAGGTCAAATAAGTCCTCATACACAAACACTGCTGAAAGACTAAAGTAATGAAATGCTCTGCATTGTTGTGCAGCTGTGTGGAACACTGTTAGACACTTCTTTAAGAAGTTTCACTGAGAAGAGACACATTAATAAACTGTCTTTACACGACCAGCTGAAATAGTCAGTTGTTACAGGGTGGTTAATGCAATCTGCTTTATTTTATGAAGAGATCACTATTGTCAGAAATGTTAAATGTTTTCATGATTCTGTTCAAACTGTGTTTTTTAAAGTGCTGCTGTGCTGTATACTAAATAAGGTGATTTTAATAAAGGCCTTTTTTCAACATTTTTATAAGTGTGGATATATATGCTCCATAACAGCTCCAGTATTGCTCGTTTTTGTTTTCAAAGGAGGTCTCAAATAAAGCTCTGTCATGTCTCAAGTAAGGTTCCTGTTGCTAGCTGTCATGTCTCACCTGTTGCTCCTTTTAGGAATTTTAGGAGAAACAAATGAGAAATGTTTGAGACCAAAAAGAAACCCACATTCTTCTAGTTATGAACTCTCATGTTAGTTTGACATGTTCTCCGTCAGCTCTGTATGAAACCCTGAATGAAGACGAGGAGAAAAGACTGTGTTCATGTTTGTTTATTCATGATTTAAAGCTTCAGTTTGTTCACACGTCCCGTCAGTAAAGTCTGTTAAAGCACTCTTGTTCAGTGATTTCATGATCAGATTCACTTCATCCACACAATCAGTGTGTTGGAGCAGAATCTCAGCTATGTACAAGCAAATAATGAGGCATCTCCTTATTGATTATGATCATGTGAAGTGAAGTCATCAGGAGCAGCGAGAGCCTCCGTGGCTGAACAGACACAGGAAGGAGCGCCGCCTGAAGAAAGTCCAACATTTACACAACAACAAGAAGGCGGCAAAGTACCGCCCACAATGTTTGATTGACAGGTTGATCTGTGTGCAGTGAAGAAATGCCACAACAATCAGCTCTCAGCAACAATGATGGAAACACAACAAGTCTGAAGGAATGAAACACACAATTTAACCCACTGACCCTGAAATGACTTCAGACTATTTGAGTTTACTGAACTCAGCAGAGTCAGAAACATAAACTCCAACATAGAGAGGTTGAGTGAATGTGGTCTGGACTCTGTGGAGGAGAGTCATGGTGTCAGAGACGCTGTAGAAGGACAGAATACCTGCACTGTGATCCAGGTACACTCCAACTCTGGAGGACTGAGGACATGAGACGGGAGTGGAGACACTGTTGTGATAAAAGTCATAACTGTTTGTGTCACAATATAACATCCAAGATTTGCCATTGTTACCAAATAAACATTCATCTGAGCTCCCTGCTCTGCTGATATTCTTGTATGCGACTGCTACATAAACTGTTCTTCTCCACTCCACCTCCCAGTAACAACGTCCAGTCAGACTCTCTCTACTCAGGACCTGATGCCACCCAGTGAATCTGTCTAGGTGACTAGAATAAGACTGTTGTTTACTCACTCTTGTTGCTTTTCTGTTCCCCTCAGATAATAACAGCTGTGTGTGTGCTGTGTTTGGATCCAGTGTGATGTCACGTGAATATCTTAAGAAGTCAGTTCTGGTCTCGGGCTCTGGTTGTGGGTTTGACAGTAAAACATCCACTTGAGTCACTGTCAGTGAGATGTTGGTCCATGTCTCTCTCAGGACGTCCTGTAGTTTGTCTCTGAGCTCTGACACAGCTGCTGTCACATCCTCAAAGTACTTGAGAGGACGGATCTTGATGCTGGATGAGTGTGTAGACTCACTGAGTGCTGACAGTGAGGGGTAGTTGTGTAGAAACTGGTTGTGATCCTCTGTGTGTGAGAGCTTCTTCAGCTCAGCGTCTTTCCTCTTCAGCTCAGTGATCTCCTGCTCCAGCTTCTCCTGAAGCTCTTTGACTCGACTCACTTCAGTTTCCTGCTGGGATCTGACCTGCTGCTTCACATCAGAGCGTCTTTCCTCCATGAGACGGATCAGCTGGGTGAAGATCTTCTCACTGTGCTCCACTGCTTTATCAGCAGAGCCATTGATGGCCTCCACCTCCTGTTGAAGCAGCTTCACATCTTCCTCTCTGTCCTGGATTCTCTGCTGGATGTTGTGTCGACTCCCCTCCAGCTCTCTCTGCCTCTCAGTCCTCTCTGCTGCAGCTGACACTGTGTCGTGGCCTTTATGTTCGTCCATGGAGCAGAGATAACAGATACACTGCTGATCAGTACGACAGAACATCTTCATCACCTCATCGTGACGAGAGCAAATGTTCTCCTGGAGCTTCTCTGACGGCTCCATCAGCTTGTGTTTCTTTAAAGGAGCTGCTTCATAATGATGCTGGAGGTGTTTCTCACAGTAAGAGGCTGGACAGGATAAACAGGACTTGACAGCTCTCAGTTTCCTCTTAGTGCAGACATCACAGGCCACATCTTCAGGTCCAGCATAGCAGAGATCAGCAGGAGCAGCTTGGAGTCCAGTCTTCTTCAGCTCCTCCACTAAAACTGCTAACATGGTGTTTTTCAGCAGCTCAGGCCTCGGTGTGAAGCTCTTCCTGCACTGAGGGCAGCTGTGGATCCCCTTCTCATCCTCTGTGTCCCAGTGGTCTTCAATACAGTTCTTGCAGTAGCTGTGTCCACAGGGAATAGCCACCGGATCCTTCAGTAGATCCAAACAGATGGAACAAGAGAAAGTCTCTCGGTCCAGCTGAACTGCTCTCTGCTCCATTTCACCTCTCAGTGGCAACAACCGTTTGTCGAACTCGCCGTCTGACTTTCACTTCCTGATAACTGAAACTAGTCTGAGCTCTGATCTGAATAGGTTCTGTTTGTGCAGCGAATGAGGTCTGTCAGCTCAGTTACGCCCATCCACAGACTGTAGATATGAAGGGGAGGGAACAAGGAAATATAGTGACAGAGTGGAGATGCTCTGTGAGAGGAGGAAGAAGAGGGAGGGCTGATGGAGCTGTGACTCACTCCAGGACGAGGAGCAGCTCTGTGAATCTTTAGGTCATTTGCATAACCCCCGTTCTCTAAGTAGCATGAGTGAGTGTCTCACTTTGGGTAATGCCCCTGCGTGCCCTCAACTGAAGCTCGTTATTACATGGCACCAGTGCATAGGCTGGCCCTGATGATGTGAATGTCATCGGGCCACCCGCCCTTCCTTAGTTGAGGGGCTGACATGCTGTCATTCACCATTCAAAATATTTAGCCCACCTCTTCCTCGCTTCAAACCAGCAATAAGGGTAGTCTGGTGAAACACTCACTCATGCTATTTAGAGAACCGGGGTTATGCAAATAAACTAAAGTTCTCTTTCATAGCATTCGTTTTGTGTCTCACTGTGAGATACACTGACTCTTGGAGTGCTTAAAAGCCCATGAACCAGCACTAGGGATATATACCGAGGACCGGTACTTTTTGGTACCGGCTCCTAATTGGGTCGGTACCAGGGTACCGTTAAGATTCTGGACAAACGGTACTGTTATCGGTACTTTAAAAAAAAAAAAAATTTTGATGATTTTTTTTATCGGTTTTTGACATGGATGGTTTCTGAATGTCTACCCAACCGTAATCACTATAAACGTAACAAAAAACACCGTGACTTAACGTCGCAAAAACGAAACCGGGTGCCGCTGTCACGGCGCTGCAGTCTTTAGCGTTAGCCGGGCTGCTAGCCAGGCTGCTAACTGTACCCGCTTTGTTACAGCAATCAAACACGTTGCACTCCTTTAGCTTCATACTATGCTCCAAGTGTTTGGTGATGCTTACCCCGAATTTCCCCTCCATACTGTCTGCTGCGTTACGGCTCCGATCTGGTTTTGCTCCACCGTCTGCCGTCTGGTAACCCCCACCCACCGGTTGCGATTTGAGTCAGCCGCGGCACAGTACCATAGACAGCTAGCGTCGCGAGGCCGAGGAGTTTCCGTGATAATCACATAATCACTCGCGACCGCAGTTATAGGTATGTGTCATAAAAACAACAATAGGAAGTGTTCCCGACCGAAGGATTAGTAGAAGAGCTTGTGTTTGTCTCTTTTTTGAGATTTGTGTGCTGGTGTCAACACGGACTGTTTTATTTTGAAAAGTAACCGGATGTTATATTGATATTTTGGTACTTGACTTCCTGTCTGCTCGGTGCTAAATTCAGCTGAATTGCTGTGTTGTGCTCTGGCATCCGCCAGATATAAAAGTCCTGGTTATCTGTTCCGGAGTATTTGTAATTGCATAGCTTCTGTTCTGTTGAAGCTTTATTATTAACTTGTGGTAATAAAAGGTTGAATCTTTTGACATCTTGTAAAGTCTTTATTTTTTTTTTTACACAAAATGACATGTTGTAGTATCGATAAGAGTATCGATAAGTATCGGTACCGGTAAGGAGTATCGGTATCGGTATCGATATCGATATCGATAAAATCTTAACGATATACATCCCTAACCAGCACTAACACTGGATTTATTCTTGTGAATAACCCTTGTCACCAGTTACCCCTACACTCAGCACTGCATGAGCTAAGGATGGTGCTGTAACGTCCAGGCTGTAGAAACGAGCAAAAGTTAGAGATGAAGACCATCTGGCTGAAGCACAAATATCCTGAATTGAGACTCCACTGAAAAGAGCCCAGGATGATGCCAATCCTCTAGTAGAGTGTGTACACAGACCTGCTGGAGGTTGTGAGCCACCAGTAGTGTAAGCCAGTGCAATGGCCCCCACTATCCAGTGGGACGGTCTATGTTTCGAGATTGGTCTTCCTTCATGCGGTTTAGCCCAGGACACAAACATCTTATCAGATCTTCTGAAATTTGCTGTATCGTCCACATATATCCGTAGAGCTCGGACCGGACACAAGGTGTGTAGCCGTTCCTGCTCTGCAGGAGTAAAAGGTGGAGGGTTGAAAGCTTTCAGCTCTATAGGTATGCAGGAACCCATCACTTTAGGAACAAAAGCTGTGTTCGGACGGAGTTGCACACTTAAACCATCGGGTGCAATTTTCATGCAGGCATTATTCACCAACAAAGCGTGCATTCCCCCCACCCTCTTAGCAGAGGTCAGGGCCATCAGTAATGCAGTCTTTAAGGACACCATTTTCATATTCACCTGTCCCAGGGGTTCAAAGAGTACTTTTTAGAAAACCTCCAGGACTGTTGGCAGATCCCATAATGGTGTCATTGACCTTACTGAGGGTAATTTTCTCTGTGCCCCCTTCATAAACTGACACACCAATGGGTGTTGTCCCACTGTGTGACCATCAAAACCCACATGGCAAGCTGTAATAGCTGCCAAATACACCTTTATCGCCCCACTTTCTTTGGGATTATTAATTATCTTGAATAAAACCCATCCTGGCTCTGACCAGCCGGGACAATTCGTATGGCTCCTTTTACCAGCAGAGAGTGGATCTCTTCTTGTGAAATACGAGCCGACTCTCCCTGAGCCTGAGAATAAATAATTTCTTTGAATTGTGGTGGAACGATAGCGAACTGAAGCCTGTAGCCCTTGTTTATCGTTCTCAACACCGATTCTGAATTTGTACAAGCACTCCACTCCTTTACTCTCTGCGAGAGGGGACTGACTGGCCAACTCACTGTTTGTGTGTTGGTATTTTCTTGTGACCTGCTGTGCCGTTAACCTTCTCCGACCTGGGGAGCAAGTGCTCTCCCCACTGGGTTCATGTGGGAGGTTGTGGTTGTCAACAATTTTGTTTTTGTTTTTAACATTAACTGTGCCCTCGGCATTTCGCCTGGTTGCGACAGTTGGGAGAACTTTATTGCATTGTGACAACTAACAGTGCTTGTGAGACACGTGTGGAACAATGAACATAACTTTGTCTCTTGTCCTCACTGGGGACTCTGTCTCTGTTGGAGCTGGTCCCTGCTGTGAACATTGCTGCAAATTGGTCCCATCGAACGCCGCCTCGAACTGAGACGGAGGTGTGATTGAAACAGTTGAGGCGAGAAGAGTGGTGCCTGCCCACTCCTCTCTTACCACCGGTGCGTCAGGCTGGCCTCTTCCTCCTCCGCATGCCCTGAGCGGGTTGAGGGGGTCGCTGGCCATCCTGGGTGGTGGCCTGGTTCACTGGCCTCCTCACCCACGGGGTCTTCACCGGTGGAGCTCTGAGGGTGGTCTGCGGTGCAGGCTGCGCTCTGGAGAGCTTTGGGATCCTGAAGCCGGGCATGGGGCACGTAACCACCTGCCCAAATGTCTGAGCTTTCCTTTGTAGGCAGAGCTTTAGTGCTTAATTTTTCCTTTTCTTGTCCTTGCATCTCTTCTGCATAAATGATGGAAAAATTATGCTTATATCATCAGTTTCTTGCATTGCTATAACCTGCTTGTCTTCCTTTATATGTTTGTGGAAGTGTACCGAGCTCCTGGAAAAGTACTGTGCAGAAACACACTCACCCTCCGGCGGGATCACAAGGCCTCGAATGGCATCTTGTGTGAATAACATTTGGTGGACATCATAAGAATGTTTGTGTGAAGGATAGATGCTGAAGGCCATAGGTCCGAAAGTGTGTACGTGTACTTCTCCATCGTGCATAACAACTGTATGACTCATATGTACTGTCAAAGAGCCAATCATATACGCTTACGCCCTATTGTAGGTGAATAAAAGATGCTTGGGGAGAGCAGCTCATTGGAACTCAGGAGCCCAGACTTTGTGTGCTGACTTCTGCTCTTCCCCTTTGCCTAGAAAGACAATCTCCGTGTCCGTGTCTCATTTCTTAACAGATTTAAACCCAACATTTCTTGGTGCCGTGACCCGGATCCCAACATACCCAGCTCTGCCAGAAGGAGGACGACAAACCGAAGCCCGTCGACGGGCAGGACCCCAACAGGTGGCCTGAAGGAGATGTCCCCTCCAACTGAACAGCGTTGGATTGACGGGATCCGGACTTTGAAACTAAGGAGACGGGACCGGAGAACTGAGGAAAAATCATATCACCTTCTCTTGTGAGTAAAAACACCCTACATTTAGAAACAGGATATTGCAAATTCCTAGGTAAAGTAAAATAGAAACAAAATTAAAATCAGTTTAAGTAGTATTTCTCTTTGAAGCAGCAGCACAGACTGAAGCCTTATCGGTGTTAACGAACGTCTATGGCCTGTTGAAGTAGAAGAGAAGGCATAAAAAACAACGCAGACTAGGGAAAAGCATTAAAAATAACGATCACTGAAACGAAAATTTGCATATAATGGGTGGGAAGAATTCTCGTAAAACTGTAGATGAAGACAGTACAGGTGATAAAAAGTATATGAAGCACTGGAATCCTCAAAGTGTCAAGTATCTAGATAAATGGAAAATAAAGTATGGATTTACAGGCCGCCTACAAGTAAGAGAAATAGAGGATTTAATATCCCGCTTGGAGACTAGTCTCATCACCAAGCGAGGGAAAAAGCATGAAAAAAAGAGCTGACGAGCTCCGCATAGCGCAAGGATGGTTAACACAGTCTAAAGCCAGACAGGATAACCTTAAGAAGCAAAAAGAAGTGAAAAAGGAAGCTAAGAAAAGCCAAATCCTTTTTGTGCACAAAGAAGACAATGAGACAAACTGCAGGCAAGCGCCTGAACCTCCCCCATCCGTGCCAGTGGCTAGTGCGCCGGTCGAACAAAACATTCCAGAGCAACAAAACATTACAGAGCCAGTTCCAGAGCCTAAATTGGCATCTGCAGCTAAACCATCCCATTTGTCCCACTGGCCGCCTCTGTACCCAAAGGTGCCAACTCCTAAAACTGAAAAAATGAACGATAGGAGGGGCCCTAGTCATGGGTTGCGACCAGTAGGCCTCCTCCACGCACCCAACAGATACACCCCCACAAACAGCCCGGCTGGAAGCCCCAGCCTGACTGTCAAACTTAAAAAAAGAGGACCACCAGAGAAAAAATCTTCAAATATGATAGCTGAAGAAGTGTTTCCCCAGATCCAAGTTGCCAATCCTCAGGCGGGGGGTGAGGATCAGCCTCCAATCCTGTACGTTTTTCGTCCTTGGACCCTCGCGGAGGCCGCGAATGCTGTAGCCGGCATTCCTCCACCGGAGGATGATCCAAAGGAATGGATAAAATGTATGAGAGAGCTGATAGACTCCTACTGCTTGAATGGACAGGAAGCAGGGGAAGCTATGCAATCTTCATTGAAAATTAAATGGGAGAGGGTAAAGGGTAATTACACAGGAAGAAATGGTGCAGGGACAGTGTTTGCATATCCAGCCGATGGAGTGCTGACGGGAGAATATAAAGAGGCTCTCGATGCGACAGCAGCTAGAGTGAAGACTGCTTTTGCGCGCACCGCGAACTACTCTCGCATAGCTGCCATAAAACAGAAACCAGACGAGGATCCTGAGGATTTCAGGGCCCGACTAGAACCCGTGTTTCGCGCTAATAGTGGTATAGAATTTAGTGAAAATAAAACTGATGCATATCAACAACAATTCAAACATGCCATCATGCATGGCTTACACCCAGATGTTGCAGGCTCGGTCCGCAAACATTTCATTGAATTTGACACCGCGGATGTTCCTACCACTATGCAGTGGGTCCGCCATGCAACCAAACACTTAGACTCCAAGAATAAGAAAGGGAAAGGAGGAAAAGGAGCGAACACATTTTTCTATGATGACGAAGACTGTGATGCTTTCCTCAATGACAGCCCAGATTGTCACACAGTGGAAACGAAGGGGGATGATAACCTCAACAGGGAAGCCTGTCCTCGGGATGTTTTGGCAATTCTGACACATACTCAGCAGAGGCAATACACCCTCTTATCACTCTCGATGTCCTCCGTGATATGCAGAACTCTGCTCCTGATAATGAAAAACAGTATTGGGTCAAACAAGGCGCTGAAACAGACAAAACAGGACTGTATACACAGGCTTACAAACCTATTCTCCCTAAAAACTTGTACAAAGCTGCCGCCATTTTGAGTCATGGGCCTTGCCATGTCTCAACAGGAGGGATGACAGAATTCCTACTAAAAAAACTTTTGCAGAACCCAGATGTAATTTGCATAAAACACAACCCACAGGGCAATGTAAGACCAAAACGAGGGCAATTCCCAGAACCAACTGAACCTTTTCAGACTATGCACATGGATTTCATAGAACTAAACAGAAGCGGGCCATACAAATACTGTTTAGTACTAGTTGATGCATATTCAAAATGGGTTGAAATAATACCTTCAAAAGCTGCAGACTCACTGACAGTAGCAAAAGCATTGTGCAAAACAATTGTGCCACAGTATGGGATCCCCGAAATATTGTACAGTGATAATGGTGCACATTTTGTAAACCAAGTTGTAAGTCAAGTTGCAAAACACTTACAAATAAATCTAAAAAATCATTGTGCCTACCACCCTCAAAGTGCAGGTCTGGTAGAAAGAACAAATGGGACTGTCAAATCTCGGTTAAAGAAATGCATGGAAGAAACAAAGAGACCATGGCCTGACTGCTTAGATCTAGTGAAATTGTACATGAGAATCACTCTGACCGATAAAGGGTTAACCCCATTTGAGATAGTTCATGGTAGAGCATTTAGACTCCCTGCTTTCTCAAAAGACCTTGAGGTGTCTGAGGAAGAGACAACATTGGCAAAGCACATGAGAAAACTGTTGGACCAAAAAGATGTTGCCAAAACAAATTTACTGCCCTCTGATTCTCTTCCTCCTCCACAGGACAGCCAAAGAGTGAGACCAGGGGACTACATATTCGTCAAAATCATCAAAAGAAAATGTTGGTCCAGCCCACGGTGGGAGGGTCCGTACCAGGTCCTGCTAACAACACCAACAGCAGTAAAGATTGCAGAAAGGACAACTTGGATCCACCTCAGCCACTGCAAACTGCAGCCTACCTCTGTCTCAACTGGATAGTGGGGAAGTCTGGGCTACAAAGGGGGCTCTGCTATATAGCGGCAGGGCCGTCTCAAACCCCAGTGAAGAAAACAACTGATCCCTGTCCTATTAGGATGACAGAGCAAGGTGATGCAGAATCGGATTGTTCTGGACTTGCTAACAGGATCACAAGGAGGAGTGTGTGCAGTTATTGGACAAACATGTTGTACCTACATCCCTGACGGCATGACGGACGGAGGAGATATCTACCAAGCTCTGCAAAACCTGACCGATCTCCAAAGCTATGTGCTGGAGCAAACCCCTGGTGCCGACCCACTCCCGGACTGGATGACTGGATTCTTTAACGGCACCTGGTGGCAGGTTCTCCTAAAGGCATTGGTACCCGTGTTTGTAGTCATGCTGTTGTTCCTCTGTTTTATCTCTTGTGTGATACCCTGTACACGATCGATGTTTGAGAAAATGGTTCAACAAAGTTTTGTGCAAATGCAATTATTATCCCAAAGGTATGAGTTTGTTAATCCTCAACCTTATGCTGATTCCCGAGTGTAAAAATGTTTTACGCCTCGTCTTTTTCCAATGAAGGTATTATCGAAAATGGCGACAAGAGATAATAACCTGACGAATTAAAAGTACGAGCAATAAAACTGATAAACAGGAGGGAAATGTTGGAAAAATTATGCTTATATTATCAGTTTCTTGCATTGCATTGATATAACCTGCTTGTCTTCCTTTATATGTTTGTGGAAATGTACCGAGCTCCTGGAAAAGTACTGCAAAGAAACACACTCACCCTCCGGCGGGACCACAAGGCCTCGAATGGCATCTTGTGTGAATAACTGATGGTGGACATCATAAGAATGTTTGTGTGAAGGATATATGCTGAAGGCCGTAGGTCCGAAAGTGTGTACGTGTACTTCTCCATCATGCATAACAACTGTATGACTCATATGTACTGTCAAAGAGCCAATCATATACGCTTACGCCCTATTGTAGGTGAATAAAAGATGCTTGGGGAGAGCAGCTCATTGGAACTCAGGAGCCCAGACTTTGTGTGCTGACTTCTGCTCTTCCCCTTTGCCTAGAAAGACAATCTCCGTGTCCGTGTCTCATTTCTTAACAGATTTAAACCCAACACGCCCATCCACAGACTGTAGATATGAAGGGGAGGGAACAAGGAAATATAGTGACAGAGTGGAGCTGCTGTGTGAGAGGAGGAAGAAGAGGGAGGGCTGATGGAGCTGTGACTCACTCCAGGACGAGGAGCAGCTCTGTCAATCTGAACTTTGTTGTTTTACTATGTTGAGGTCTCACCTGTAACTCCACCTGGCCTCTCCCTGATGCAGCACACTAATGAAACAACACATGATGCCAGCCTGACATTAACTTTGTACGATGCATTACCTGCTGTATATAAGCAGTCAAACATATGCAGTAAAACATTTAGTATAGCACCATGTCAAATTTACCTGTAGCCCTGAATCTTCCCTATATGAGCTACAACCTGTCCGGGGTTCCTCTGTCACCTGATCAATAAAACATTGATGCTATGAGCAGTGACACAGCACGACTGACATCTCAAAGAACATCAGTAGTATTCACTAGGCCTAATTTTAATATTACAACTAGCTAACACTTCAAATTAAATGAACCATCATGTCCTTATTGAAGTCCACCTGCTGCTGTGACCCTGCCACTCCACCCTGTCTGATACATCAAATCAATCACCATAAAGAGTGAGAAAACGGTTGGAAACAATGTTTTGCATTCATTAGCAGCAGCCTATGAGGGGGGACTATTTTCCTCAGGTGACTTACACTTTGTTTGGTGAAATAGCTTCTAATGTCTTCCACCTTTCTTTTCTTGCCCGACATCCTCAGACATGTGTTGCATGAGAACAGTGTCGACCTCCTCTCATCAACTCTGCAAAGTCTGCAAGTGAAACACCTTCAACAGCCTACAGGAGGAGGAGGAGCCTACAGGGAGCTCAGCCAATCAGAACACACACCTGTCTCAAAGATGTATTTGGGAGGCGGTGCTGAAGTGGGAAAGGATTTAACCCTTTGTGTGCCGCATGAGGCACATTTATTTCCCTTCAACCTTAATATTGGTGTGGACACGTTCATACGGTCCATACGCAATTCTACACCTATGACTCTGCCAGAAGTAACGGAAGATCAAAACAATCATTTAATTAAGTCAATAACAGAGACAGAATTGTATGATATCATAAAAAAGACAATAAAAAATGAGAAATGTCCAGGAAGTGATGGATTCACAAATGAGTTGTACAAAGTATTTCAAGCTTTATTAGGACCTCTGCTATGTAAAACCTTTAACTGGCTCTGGAGAACAGATAATATGCAGATACTTGGAATTCTGCTGTTATCACATTAATTCATAAAGAAGGTAAAGAACTAACAGATTGTGCCACATATCGCCCAATATCTTTATTAAATGTAGATCATAAATTACTCACTTCAATTCTTGCAACATGACTTAAATCCATTATTCCTAACATTATAAATCCTGATCAGTCAGGTTTTGTCCCCAATAGAACTCTGGGGGATAAACGTCAGAAGAACCTTGAATATAATAGAAAAGTCTTTAAAGACAAAACAACAAATGATTATCTTAAAGCTAGATGCAGAAAAAGCATTTGGTCCTTTATATTTGAGGTGTGTCAAAAACTTAAATTCAATGATACATTAATCAGCTGGTTAGAAATGATATTTAATACACCTAAGACAAGAATACGAGTAAATGGTATAATATCAGATTCTTTCAGTCTTTTTCAGGGAACAAGGCAGGGAGACCCTCTCTCCCCACTGATTTCTATTTCGGCCATGGAACCATTTGCAGAGAGAATGAGACTAAACTGTAAAATACAAGGACTGTTATTGGGACAAGAAGAGCACAAATTAGCAATATATATGTGGATGATTTGATCGTCTACCTAACTAATATATCACAATCCCTGGAGGTAGTTATGGAGGAAATAAAACAACACAGTGCAACGTCTGACTATAAACTAAATATGGGTAAATCAGAAGCAATGATAGTTGGGCAGTCAATATCACAAACTATCAGATCTACATATAACCTAAAATGGCAACACAATAAATGGAGATACTGCGGGGTGACAATTTGACTTTAATCAGCTTCATCAATATAATTTTGGGGCTTTGGAGAGTCAAATTAAACAAGACTTACAAAAATGGAAACTGATCCCACCAACAATAACAGAGAGAAATGAGATTATGGAAACAAACATTTTACCAAGATTTTTATTCCTCTTTCAAAATTTGCCAGTTTATATACCAAAAAAACCCCCAAAACTGTTAAAATGATTTATACACTTATTTGGGGAGAAAGAAAACCTCGTATAAAACTCAAGATGCTCAAAACAGCCAAACTACACGGAGGACTCGCTCTCCCAAATTTAATGAATTATCACTACGCTGCTCTAGTCAAACCGCTCACCGTCTGGTTATGCAACTCCTCAGTAGCAAAGTGGAAAGAAATTGAAATTCAACAAATGGGTAAATATTGGAATATGTATATATCTGCTAACATAACTATCAATGACACCCGAAAAATTGAGAACACATGTATAAGAAACACGATAAAAGTTACAAAACCAAAGGATATTCAAAAGTATCTGATATTTATGAGACAGATTGTGATGGACAGAGAATTTAAACCAACTTTGAATGACAATACTTTTAAAAACTTTAAGTAAAGGCTTGACTGATATAATCAGATAGTTACAGATGAAGGAATAGAGACTTTTGAGAACTTATCAAAACTATATAACCTACTGAAATCAGACTTTTATAAATGTTCACAAGTGAGAAGTTGTGGAAGAAATATGACAACATAAAACAGTGAAGGACAAACACCCTTTAATAACTTGTATATTAAACATATCAGTAAAGTCTGTTAAAGCACTCTTGTTCAGTGATTTCATGATCAGATTCACTTCATCCACACAATCAGTGTGTTGGAGCAGAATCTCAGCTATGTACAAGCAAATAATGAAGCATCTCCTTATTGATTATGATCATGTGAAGTGAAGTCATCAGGAGCAGCGAGAGCCTCCGTGGCTGAACAGACACAGGAAGGAGCGCCGCCTGAAGAAAGTCCAACATTTACACAACAACAAGAAGGCGGCAAAGTACCGCCCACAATGTTTGATTGACAGGTTGATCTGTGTGCAGTGAAGAAATGCCACAACAATCAGCTCTCAGCAACAATGATGGAAACACAACAAGTCTGAAGGAATGAAACACACAATTTAACCCACTGACCCTGAAATGACTTCAGTCTATTTGAGTTTACTGAACTCAGCAGTGGAATCATAATCAACATAAACTCCAGCATAGAGAGGCTGAGTGAATGTGGTCTGGACTCTGTGGAGGAGAGTCATGGTGTCAGAGACGCTGTAGAAGGACAGAATACCTGCACTGTGATCCAGGTACACTCCAACTCTGGAGGACCGAGGACCTGAGACGGGAGTGTGGACACTGTTGTGATAAAAGTTATAACTGTTTGTGAAACAATATAACCTCCAAGATTTGTCATTGTATCCAAATCTACATTCATGTGAGCTCCCTGCTCTGCTGATATTCTTGTATGCGACTGCTACACTAACTGTTTCTCCTCTCCACTCCACCTCCCAGTAACAACGTCCAGTCAGACTCTCTCTACTCAGGACCTGACACCAGTCAGTGAATCTGTCTGGGTGACTAGAATAAGACTGTTGTTGACTCGTGTATGTTGCTTTTCTGTTCCCCTCAGATAATAACAGCCATGTGTTTGCTGTGTTTGGATCCAGTGTGATTTCACGTGAATATCTTAAGAAGTCAGCTCTGGTCTTGGGTTCTGGTTGTGGGTTTGACAGTAAAACATCCACTTGAATCACTGTCAGTGAGATGTTGGTCCATGTCTCTCTCAGGACGTCCTGTAGTTTGTCTCTGAGCTCTGACACAGCTGCTGTCACATCCTCAAAGTACTTGAGAGGACGGATCTTGATGCTGGATGAGTGTGTAGACTCACTGAGTGCTGACAGTGAGGGGTAGTTGTGTAGAAACTGGTTGTGATCCTCTGTGTGTGAGAGCTTCTTCAGCTCAGCGTCTTTCCTCTTCAGCTCAGTGATCTCCTGCTCCAGCTTCTCCTGAAGCTCTTTGACTCGACTCACTTCAGTTTCCTGCTGGGATCTGACCTGCTGCTTCACATCAGAGCGTCTTTCCTCCATGAGACGGATCAGCTGGGTGAAGATCTTCTCACTGTGCTCCACTGCTTTATCAGCAGAGCCATTGATGGCCTCCACCTCCTGTTGAAGCAGCTTCACATCTTCCTCTCTGTCCTGGATTCTCTGCTGGATGTTGTGTCGACTCCCCTCCAGCTCTCTCTGCCTCTCAGTCCTCTCTGCTGCAGCTGACACTGTGTCGTGGCCTTTATGTTCGTCCATGGAGCACAAAATACAGATACACTGCTGATCAGTACGACAGAAAATCTTCATCACCTCATCGTGACGAGAGCAGATGTTCTCCTGGAGCTTCTCTGACGGCTCCACCAGCTTGTGTTTTCCATAGGCAAGTGATTCATAATGAGGCTGGAGGTGTTTCTCACAGAAAGAAATCATACAGACCAAACAGGACTTGACAGCTCTCAGTTTCCTCCCAGTGCAGACATCACAGGCCACATCTTCAGGTCCAGCATAGCAGAGATCAGCAGGAGCAGCTTGGAGTCCAGTCTTCTTCAGCTCCTCCACTAAAACTGCTAACATGGTGTTTTTCAGCAGCTCAGGCCTCGGTGTGAAACTCTTCCTGCACTGAGGGCAGCTGTGGATCCCCTTCTCATCCTCTGTGTCCCAGTGGTCTTTAATACAGTTCTTGCAGTAGCTGTGTCCACAGGGAGTAGCCACCGGATCCTTCAGTAGATCCAAACAGATGGAACAAGAGAAAGTCTCTCGGTCCAGCTGAACTGCTTTCTGCTCCATTTCACCTCTCAGTGTCAACGACCGTCTGAGCTTCACTTCCTGATAACTGAAACTAGTCTAAGCTCTGATCTGAACACGTGTGTTTGTGCAGCGAATGAGGTCTGTCAGCTCAGTTACGCCCATCCACAGACTGTAGATATGAAGGGGAGGGAACAAGGAAATATAGTGACAGAGTGGAGCTGCTGTGTGAGAGGAGGAAGAAGAGGGAGGGCTGATGGAGCTGTGACTCACTCCAGGACGAGGAGCAGCTCTGTCAATCTGAACTTTGTTCCTTCTTTTACAACAGAGCCTCAGTTAAAACCTGCTCCACACTTGAAAACATCAAAGTTTGTAGTTGTAAAATGTTTCTTGGCTCCTCAGGCTTTGCTGATATTTCTCTGATTCTGTTCACTTTTCTTCTCCTGGTTAAAAACAGCTGACTGACAGTCGGGAGTGATCAAACTAAACTCTGATAAAGATTCAAGCTGCTGTATAATAGTTGTCTCACACAGTTAATGATCTACTTTGAAGCATTCGTGACAAAACAGTTGAGTGTCAGAATCTCATCCTGAGCCAAAGCAGCATTTCAAGCTTCAGACGTGTTGAAACAAAACTCATCACACCAGTTTTTAGTGAACTGTGACGTCATCTGTTGGTTTGGGAACGACCATTTTAAGGCTTTTGGCCTCACAGTCGCTGTCGTCTTGATTTTTAGATCCAGAAGTGAACATATATGGACAAGGGTGGAGCTGGACGACTCAACAACTGAAGCCGAGGAGAGCAGAGAGGTTATGTATGAAACATTTGGGATTGTAAAATTAGTTGTGTCTTCACTCTTGCTACTTAACTGTCATGGTTCATGATTCAGTGTGTTTGTGTTGTGTCTCTTGTGTCATATGTTTTGATTCTATGCCCTCTTGTGTCTCCTGTGTATTCCCCCTGTTGCAGTTTGTCTCCCTCTGTCTGTCAGTGTTTTCTCCTCTGTGCATCCCCCTCGTTACCTCACCTGGCCTCCTCCCTCCTCCTTCCTCTCTCTCCTCACCTGCTCATTTTCCTCTCATCAGTGTGTCTCTGTATTTAAGTCTTTGTTTCCCCCTCGGTCTTGGTTGCTTCTTTCTGGTGTTGCTTCTGATATGTGATGTTCTTCCCGAGTTCCTTCTGTCTCCAGTCTCCCAGTTGTATGCGTTTCTTGGATTTAGATTTCTGGTTTTCCGATGTTTGATTTGAACTTTGTCTTTTTTCTTTGCACTTTGTTTAGCTGTTTTAGCTTCGTTACTAATTTGCTTGTCCTTTTTGTCTAGTTTTGTCTCCCTTTGTTTGTTGCACTAGTTCAGCTTTGGTTTCAATAAAGCTCGCCCTTTGTTTCCCCTGATCCTGCCTCCTGAGAGTAACTGCGTTTGGGTCCACCTCCTACTTCCCTTAACTTCATGACAGAACGAACTGACCAGAAAATGGACCCAGCATTTACTGGCCTGGAAATAATTCAATGGTATCAGGACTTTATGACGAATCTGGAGACCCAGCCCTGCTACCAGCCAAGGCCTCAGTCTCAACCCCGGGCAAACCATCTGCTGACCCTTTCTGGGGAACCCGCCTTGCCTACAAAGTGCCCCCACCAAGAAAGCAACGTTACCAGCCACGTCCTGGCTCCCCGAAGTCTGGCTCTGGAGGCCTAGCTCTAGCGGCAGCAGCTGACTCTGCGTTTGCTGGGTCGGGTCCACTGCTGGCATGGCTGACACCCCTGTCGACACCTGCTAGTGTTTCTCAGTCACGGCCCGGTCGACACCTCCCAGTTGTTCTCAGTCGGCGGCCCGGTCGACACCTGCCAGTGGTTCTCAGTCGGCGGCCCGGTCGAAACCTGCCAGTGGTTCTCAGTCGGCGGCCCGGTCGACACCTGCCAGTGGTTCTCAGTCGGCTGCCCGGTCGACACCTGTCAGTGGTTCTCAGTCAGCGGCCCGGTCGACACCCGCTAGTGTTTCTCAGACGCGGCCCGGTCGACACCCGCCAGTGGTTCTCAGTCGGTGGCCCGGTCGACACCCGCCAGTGGTTCTCAGTCAGCGGCCCGGTCGACACCCGCCAGTGGTTCTCAGTCGGCGGCCCGGTCGACACCCGCCAGTGGTTCTCAGTCGGCAGCCCGGCCGACACCAGCCAGTGGTTCTCAGTCGGCGGCCCGGTCGACACCAGCCAGTGGTATTCACTCGGCGGCCCGGTCGACACGTGCCAGTGGTTCTCAGTCGGCGGCCCGGTCGACACCCGCCAGTGGTTCTCAGTCGGCGGCCCGGTCGACACCCGCCAGTGGTTCTCAGTCGGCGGCCCGGTCGACACCAGCCAGTGGTTCTCAGTCGGCGGCCCGGTCGACACCAGCCAGTGGTATTCACTCGGCGGCCCGGTCGACACGTGCCAGTGGTTCTCAGTCGGCGGCCCGGTCGACACCAGCCAGTGGTTCTCAGTCGGCGGCCCGGTCGACACCAGCCAGTGGTATTCACTCGGCGGCCCGGTCGACACGTGCCAGTGGTTCTCAGTCGGCTGCCCGGTCGACACCTGCTAGTGGTTCTCAGTCAGCGGCCCGGTCGACACCTGCTAGTGTTTCTCAGACGCGGCCCGGTCGACACCCGCCAGTGGTTCTCAGTCGGCGGCCCGGTCGACACCCGCCAGTGGTTCTCAGTCGGCGGCCCGGTCGACACCCGCCAGTGGTTCTCAGTCGGCGGCCCGGTCGACACCCGCCAGTGGTTCTCAGTCGCGGCCCGGTCGACACCCGCCAGTGGGTCTCAGTCGGCGGCCCGGTCGACACCTGCCAGTGGTTCTCAGTCGGCGGCCCGGTCGACACCTGCCAGTGGTTCTCAGTCGGCGGCCCGGTCGACACCTGCCAGTGGTTCTCAGTCGGCGGCCCGGTCGACATTGTTTGGGGGCCCTATGCAAGATGCTTTTTGGGGGCCCCTATTTTGTCAAACTACAATGGATAGATTCCTAAGCCTTTTAGGTGATCAACAAAGATGCTACAGTCTATTACATTTTGAGAGGAAAACAGGAGTCGTGAAAATCTAATTAAAATAAAACATCTTAAATTAACCCACCAAGCAAGTTGAACTGATAGAACATGATAATACAAGATAAACAATGGGGATCCTCTATATGTCAATAAATGAAACTGAATGAAGATAAATGACTGATGAGCACTTTGTGATATTGAGGGAATATTTTGTGTATATTTCACAGGTATTACAAAGTGGACTACTTGTGCTTAACTGATGATATGGTCTTAAACTATAATCTGTGTGCAGAACTAATGGTCCTATATAGTTTTGTGTACATTAAATTTACTTCAATGTGTGTTATGATTCTTTTAAATAAAACAAACTAATACGTCAAAAACATAACTAAACTGTAGGAATGTAGGCAAATTTGTCCAAATTATATTGTCACAATAAATATTCTAATAAATGTGGTAAAGAAAGACGCAACTAACTCAGTAGAGTTAACAATAATCCATTCAGAGCAATAATCCACTGCCACAGTAGTCCATAATAATCCACAGTAGGCCTCATATGTATGTGTGTTGTTTAGCACACTTCACACTAGAGACCTATGAACTGAGAACACAAAAATTGATAAATGAATCATGAAAATAATTCTAAAGTAATGTTATGTGGCAAATATTGAACAGTATATTAGGTTTATGACAGAACAGCAGCTCCACTGGACGAGGATACAGCAGACATGACAGACATCTGCCTCACAACACACCCTCCCTCCCAAATGTAATGCCAATGCATTAAAATAAGTAAAATAATCAATTAAGTCAATAACGGAGACAGAATTGTCAATGACCAAGATTCAGCTTTCTTTCTTTTTATTTAGAAGTTGCCAGGGCCAATACCAGGTGAAAAACCTTAAACACAAACACAGATAGAAGGTCAGGAAAAATGTAGGGGAGACTGGGGACAGTTGCAACAAGGGAAGGTTGCAACAAGCCTCATTTCTCCAATCAGAAACATGCTAGAGTGATGACACTCACTGCACATGCTCAGTTAGACCCTCTGCCCACCAAGAAGAGAGAGGCCATATTGAGCATCTGGTCCTGCTTCTATCAAGACAAAGTTGTTTTGGAGGTATGAAAGTAGCTTTTTTCATGAGCTGTGTTTTTGTCATACTGTCCTGATCTTTTGTATGAATTAATCCAAACCTACCTAGTTTGAATCACTATTTTGTTGACTATCAAATGACATGGTTTACATGCGTCAGTGTCAATGTGCCTAGCTAGCACATGCTGTTTTGTCATGACTGATACCATGAGGACGGTTGCAACTGTCCCCATGCTAATTAAGCTAGTCATATCAAAACAGACCACATAACTGTATTTTTGAAGATTTTTAGTTCAAAATAGGCACAATTCATATATTTCATTGCTTATGATGAACAGAACAGGCAACCACAATGAGAAACTAATGCTAATGATAAACAAAATAATTCCCCAAATAACTTGTGGAGCAAACATGAGAAATTAGTTATTGTTGTATGTTGTATGTGTCATATAAACTTGTCATATAGTGATTAAATAATAATCTGTACAGAGGAAGGCAAAAAAGAATAGAAGAAAAGCAAACCACAAAGAAAAGTGTGAAGAAAACCAAAGAAAAAGAAGAGAAGAATCAGACTCTGAAGGGGAAGAAGATGTCTGCATCGTCTGCCTGGAAAGTTTCTCCAAATCCAGAGAAGTGTGGCTGCAGTGCTGGATGTGCAAGTCCTGGACACATAAAGATTGCACACCTGGGGCTGATGTCTACACATGTCACAACTGTGACTCCAAATGACTGAATTCCCTTTTTTTTTTAATTCTCTCTGTGAGCCAGCAGAAATGTTCTGGGTTCTACAGAATTGTTCAGGAGCTGGTGGAATTGTTCACAAGGCAGCAGATTTTTTGGGGACAGGCGAGTGTTGCTCTCTTATTTTCTAAACATTTTTGTGCCTTTAATAAAACTTAAAGTCAAAGTTTATATTCACTGGAGCTTTAAAACAATGAGAATTTTGTTCACTAAAACAGTTCACTGTCTGTTCACATGTTTAATAAATGTTTTTTGTGTTGCAAATTATTCCATTCTTTTTGTCCCAAAATGATATATTGAGTTTTTATAGCTTCGGTAACATCTGCACATTGACTTGAGGTAGGCCTATGTTTTACACAAAACAAAACTTATTAAACATTGTATAGTGTGCTTATTTAGACAAAAAGCAGAAGATAATTAGTGAAATTTAATGTTTTTTTGATATGTTGCAACCGTCCCTGATCCGTGTTGCAACTGTCCCCAGGTTTGGGGTCGGTTGCAACGTCTGAATTCCTCTATTCAAATAAATATTGTGATTGATATGTTATGTGTAGCCATCTTTAAATGGTATGGGCATTTAGCAGACAGATGTAGGTTTAATATGTAAAGATTTGGTGAGCCTCGTCCAAATAGTCTCTGAGTAACTGAGATTAATGTGAAAAGTGTTGCAACTGTCCCCAGTCTCCCCTAAGCCAAGAAACCATAATCAATCAACATAACCCAAAATCAAATACTTAATTTTTTAAAGTACTAGAAATTAGTCTTGAAAATAAGAGGAAAATACCCATACTTAAACACCCAAAATGAATTAAATACATTTTAAAGCAGTATCTGATGATGATTTTAACCTTACAAACTTTGTCAGCTTTTAACTTCCGTAAATACACACATCATTATTTATCAACTTACTTTCAGCTTGAATACACCACGTTATTAACTGTGTTTTCAACCCACTTGTTATTAAATATAGAACATCTTAACTTGCATTTTAATCACATAACTTATTCAACACTTTACATTTTAACCTGCATTTCATCACATAATTAGTCCACAGCCCACAGTGCAGGCAGCACAGACACATAACTGAAAGCTCACCGGCTCCTTCTTCGAACCAAACTTTAGTCCTGCAGTCTCTTTTTCCCAAGTCCAGACTCTCCAACCATTTCTCTCACACGCTGCTCACTCCTCATTGTCCTGTGAGCGAGTGCCTCCAAACATCTTGATGACCAGATCACCTTCACCTGGTTCCTTCAATCAGCTGCCTGCAGGCTGGGAGACGTACCCATACCTGATGCACTCAGACAGACATGGGCGCGGCCTGCAGCTCAACTCAACACACATTAATTCATAAAGAAGGTAAAGAACTAACAGATTGTGCCTCATATCGCCCAATATCTTTATTAAATGTAGATCATAAATTACTCACTTCAATTCTTGCAAAATTACATAAATCAATTTTTCACAACATTATAAATGGACAGGGAATTTAAACCAACTTTAAATGACAATACTTTTAAAAACGGTTTAAGTAAAGGCTTGACTGATAATCAGATAGTTACAGATAAAGGAATAGAGATTTTTGAGAACTTATCAAAACTATATAACCTACTGAAATCAGACGTTTATGAATATTTACAAGTGAGAAGTTTCCTTGTGGAAGAAATATGACTACATAAAACAGTGAAGGACAAACACCCTTTAATAACTTGTATATTAAACATATCAGTAAAGTCTGTTAAACCACTCTTGTTCAGTGATTTCATGATCAGATTCACTTCATCCACACAATCAGTGTGTTGGAGCAGAATCTCAGCTATGTACAAGCAAATAATGAAGCATCTCCTTATTGATTATGATCATGTGAAGTGAAGTCATCAGGAGCAGCGAGAGCCTCCGTGGCTGAACAGACACAGGAAGGAGCGCCGCCTGAAGAAAGTCCAACATTTACACAACAACAAGAAGGCGGCAAAGTACCGCCCACAATGTTTGATTGACAGGTTGATCTGTGTGCAGTGAAGAAATGCCACAACAATCAGCTCTCAGCAACAATGATGGAAACACAACAAGTCTGAAGGAATGAAACACACAATTTAACCCACTGACCCTGAAATGACTTCAGACTATTTGAGTTTACTGAACTCAGCAGTGGATTCATAACCATAAACATAAATTCCAGCATAGAGAGGCTGAGTGAATGTGGTCTGGACTCTGTGGAGGAGAGTCATGGTGTCAGAGACGCTGTAGAATGACAGAATACCTGCACTGTGATCCAGGTACACTCCAACTCTGGAGGACCGAGGACCTGAGACGGGAGTTCTGACTTTGTTGTGATAAAAGTAATAACAGTTTGTGTAACAATCTAACATCCAAGATTTGTCATTGTGTCCAAATAAACATTCATCTGAGCTCCCTGCTCTGCTGATATTCTTGTATGCGACTGCTACATAAACTCCTCCTCTCCTCTCCACCTCCCAGTAACAACGTCCAGTCAGACTCTCTCTACTCAGGACCTGACACCAGTAAGTGAATCTGTCTGGGTGACTAGAATAAGACTGTTGTTGACTCGTGTATGTTGCTTTTCTGTTCCCCTCAGATAATAACAGATATGTGTTTGCTGTGTTTGGATCCAGTGTGATTTCATGTGAATATCTTAAGAAGTCAGCTCTGGTCTCGGGCTCTGGTTGTGGGTTTGACAGTAAAACATCCACTTGAGTCACTGTCAGTGAGATGTTGGTCCATGTCTCTCTCAGGACGTCCTGTAGTTTGTCTCTGAGCTCTGACACAGCTGCTGTCACATCCTCAAAGTACTTGAGAGGACGGATCTTGATGCTGGATGAGTGTGTAGACTCACTGAGTGCTGACAGTGAGGGGTAGTTGTGTAGAAACTGGTTGTGATCCTCTGTGTGTGAGAGCTTCTTCAGCTCAGCGTCTTTCCTCTTCAGCTCAGTGATCTCCTGCTCCAGCTTCTCCTGAAGCTCTTTGACTCGACTCACTTCAGTTTCCTGCTGGGATCTGACCTGCTGCTTCACATCAGAGCGTCTTTCCTCCATGAGACGGATCAGCTGGGTGAAGATCTTCTCACTGTGCTCCACTGCTTTATCAGCAGAGCCATTGATGGCCTCCACCTCCTGTTGAAGCAGCTTCACATCTTCCTCTCTGTCCTGGATTCTCTGCTGGATGTTGTGTCGACTCCCCTCCAGCTCTCTCTGCCTCTCAGTCCTCTCTGCTGCAGCTGACACTGTGTCGTGGCCTTTATGTTCGTCCACAGGGCAGAGATAACAGATACACTGCTGATCAGTACGACAGAACATCTTCATCACCTCATCGTGACGAGAGCAGATGTTCTCCTGGAGCTTCTCTGACGGCTCCACCAGCTTGTGTTTTCCATAGGCAGGAGATTCATGATGAGGCTGAAGATGTTTCTTACAGAAAGAAACCATACAGACCAAACAGGACTTGACAGCTCTCAGTTTCCTCCCAGTGCAGACATCACAGGCCACATCTTCAGGTCCAGCATAGCAGAGATCAGCAGGAGCAGCTTGGAGTCCAGTCTTCTTCAGCTCCTCCACTAAAACTGCTAACATGGTGTTTTTCAGCAGCTCAGGCCTCGGTGTGAAGCTCTTCCTGCACTGAGGGCAGCTGTGGATCCCCTTCTCATCCTCTGTGTCCCAGTGGTCTTTAATACAGTTCTTGCAGTAGCTGTGTCCACAGGGAATAGTCACCGGATCCTTCAGTAGATCCAAACAGATTGGACAAGAAATTGTTTCTCGGTCCAGCTGAACTGCTTTCTGCGCCATTTCACCTCTCAGTGTCAACGACCGTCTGAGCTTCACTTCCTGATAACTGAAACTAGCCTGAGCTCTGATCTGAACACGTGTGTTTGTGCAGCGAATGAGGTCTGTCAGCTAAGTTACGCGGCTTACACCCATCCATAAAAGTGTAGATATGAAGGGCAGGGAACAAGGAAATATAGTGACAGATTGGAGCTGCTATGTGAGAGGAGGAAGAAGAGGGAACGGTTATCGACCTTTGGTTCATTCCAGGACGAGGAGCAGCTCTGTCAATCTGAACTTTGTTCCCTCTTTTACAACAGAGCCTCAGTTAAAACCTGCTCCACACTTGAAAACATCAAAGTTTGTAGTTGTAAAATGTTTCTTGGCTCCTCAGGCTTTGCTGATATTTCTCTGATTCTGTTCACTTTTCTTCTCCTGGTTAAAAACAGCTGACTGACAGTCGGGAGTGATCAAACTGAACTCTCATAAAGATTCAAGCTGCTGTATAATAGTTGTCTCACACAGTTAATGATCTACTTTGAAGCATTCGTGACAAAACAGTTGAGTGTCTTCCATTCCGTTCGATGGGAATATTTGTATTTGGTTCTCAAACGTTTCGGTTTCAACAATCAGGTAATTGGATGTCTGAACTCCTTATACAGTTCCCCCACCGCCAGAATAAAAAATTAATGGGTCCCTGTCTAATACAGTATTTCTTGAGAGGGGGTGTTGTCAGGGCTGTCCACTTAGCTCTACACTTTTTGCACTTTTTATTGAGCCACTGGTTCAGGCGATAAGAGAGGATAAGGACATAACTGGTGTATTGACTGGAAACACACAGCATAAAATCTGTTTATATGTGGATGACATTCTTATGACCCTTAGCAACCCCAAAGTAAGTCTTCCTAAATTACTGCATTTACTTGAAGAATTCGGCTTTTACTCTGGTTATAAACTTAATCTACACAAAACCCAAACTTTAACCTTTAATCTGAACCCAAATGAAAAGATTTATAGAACAAGCACATTTAAACCAACAGACAGTATAATGAAGTATCTTGGAATACGAATACCGAAAGATTTAACTACCATTTATGACCACAATTATACTTCCATAACAGCTGATATCAAGGCAGACTTAAACCTCTGGTCCCTATTACCGACAAATATGTACAGCCGGATAGACATAATTAAGATGAACGTGCTGCTCCGTCTCCTGTACTTCTTCCAGACGTTACCAATTGAGATACCACCAAAGCAATTTAATGAATGGAACAGGATGATATCTACTTTTATCTGGGCAAAACAAAGGCCACAGATTAGATATCAGACACTACAGTTGCCCAAAGATAAAGGTGGTAGGGTCCTGCCCTGTTTGGAGGATTATTACAGAACGGCACAGCTTCGCTTCCTGGTCGGTTGGTGTGATCCGGAGTGTGAAGCAAAATGGAGTTAGAACAAATTTTTATATGTGAACCTCTCCCATCTGTGTTGGGAGACAAATGCCTCTTGAAAAAGTACCTACTGGGAGATAAACTAAGTAACTGGATCGCAACCCCTCTGAACATATGGTACAAAATCCTCAAAGACTGTCAGTATGAAAGAAATGCACGACTATTACGCGGGGTAGCATTTGATACGGAATTCACAGCGGCCGAGCTGGACAGCAGGTTTACACGATGGACAAACTTGGGTATTACCTCATATTGCAAAATCTCTACTAATGCTGGTCTAGTTTACTTTATGTATCTCAGGGAAAAGCACAATTTGGAGAAACAGGATCTCTTCAGATATTTTCAATTGAGAGATAATTTTAAAAAAATATCAAAACTATTGGAGAGGAAGGAATGAACCTGATAGAGATATTTATTAATACTTACAAAGGAAATTTGAGCATAAAACTGATTTCAAGGATGTATTCAGCTCTACAGGAGGACAGAGGTCTTTCCACAATGTACATTAAATCAAGATGGGAAAAGAAGCTAACACACAGTTAACTGAAGATGATTGGCTAAATATCTGTAGGACATTGTCCACCACCTCCAGCTCAGATTTATGGAGGGAATTCACCTGGAAATGCACTGTAGGATTTTTTATAACTCAGAGAATCAGAAGTTTACAGACCAATAATCCAGATCAAGGACGATGTTGGAGAGGGTGTGGCAATATGTCAGCTGGCCACTTTCACATATTCTGGGAATGTCCCATTATTTCATCTTATTGGGAAGATATTACAGCAGCAATCAAATCAGTAATAATTTTGCAGCCTGATCTCCGTTTCGGAGTCATATACTTAGGTAACATACCAACTGAAATAAATAAAAACGACGGATACCTACTGCAGCTATTATTAGCATGTAGTAAAAAGGCGATAATATGGAAATGGCTGAGCAAGGAGTGCCTGACGATTTCAGACTGGATAGGAATAATTGAAGAAATTCACAACTTGGAAAAGTTAACATTTTCCCTGAGACAACACTGAAAAAGCTGACCAATATTGGCAGAAATGGAGGGACTACATAGATAATAGGTGAGCTTACCACTGAATGTATATTCTGTGTGGAATTATGTTTTTTTACTGATGACATCAGGGACTGTACGAAGGAAGGTATTTTGTGTCACTGTGGACTCTAATGGAGAACTGTGGGTCCCTTAAAGACTCTGGATCCGACCCTTCAGCCTGTTTTCTGCCAACCCTTTGTTTTTTACAGAACCTGTCATTGTGTTTTGCTGTAGATGACCCTGTCTGATGTACCTGTTCTGAGTGTATATTTACATGTCTGTGTTTTGTTTTTCATTGGAAAAAAATCAATAAAATTTTTTTTTTTTTTAAAAAGTAAGAAAGAATCTCATCCTGAGCCAAAGCAGCATTTCAAGCTTCAGACGTGTCGAAACAAATAAGAACCCTTTACAATGTGCAGCATATCGCCCTACCTCTGTCCTGAATTCAGAGAGAAAAGATTGTGCTACAATCTTGCAAGAAGATTAGAAGGAATTATTCCTAAACTTATTCACATAGATCAAATTGGATTTGTAAAATCCAAGGCAAATTGTGGATACCATGTGTGAGTTATTTCATATAATGTACTTTGCCAACTCATTGGTCACTCCAGCTATTGCGGTATTGTTGGATGCCGTAAAGGCGTTCGACCGCATTGAATGGCCCTATCTTTTCAAAACACTGTATAAATTTGGATTTGGTCCCAATTTCATTAAGTATATTTCTTTGATTTATTCACAACCAAAAGCCAAAATTATTACAAACAGTAGAATTTCTAATCAATTTCAGTTTAACCGTGGGACCTCGCAAGGGTGTAAATTTGAGCCTTCTGCTCTTTATTTTATCATTAGAAACTCTGGCCATTTCAATCAGAAATAACCATAATATTAAAGGTGTTCAGCCCACGTAACAGAAATAAAACTAGGTCTTTTTGTGGATGACATATTGTTGACAGTATCTGACTCACCCACCTCTCTTAAATATATTCTGGAGACAGTGAAAGATTTTGGCTCCATTTCAGGTTGTAAGGTGAACTGAGATGAATCTGAAGCTCTACCTTTAAATGTTACTGCTTTAAATCACATATTATTGGTTTGCCATTCAAATGGTCTCCTGAGGGAATGCGTTATCTTGGTGTAACTTTGAAATAATTTAAAAAACCTTATTAATAATATTAAGGCAGATATAGAAAGGTGGAAAAGCCTCCCACTGACTATCTGGGGTTGAATAAATACTATAAAAATTAATGTCCTACCGAGGATAAGTTTTCTTATGGCTGCCATCCCACTTCCCCTAGATAAAAAGTTTTTAAAAGAAATTGAAGTTCTTTTCAGAAATGTTATCTGGAATAACAAGACCCCTCGGGTCAGTGTTAAAAACATGTACGTGGATGGGGACATGGGGGGCCTCAGCCTCCCAAATGTATACAAATAATATATAGCATTTACCACTAGATATCCCTTGAAGTAGGGTTACGGGGCTGAATTTATAGATACCAGCTGGGAAAGCATTGGACAGGAAGCCTTAGATATGCAAAAAGACAACCTTTCATTACGAGGGATGTGGTATGCTCCTATATGTAAAAAAAGAAAAAAAAAGGACAATTCTCTGATTCATTTTTCTTGCTCTATGGTGAACAAAATTCAAGATATGATCAATTTAAAGTTAACAACTCTCTAAATGTCCCCTTGTGGAACAACTATAAGCTTACCTTGAATGGCAAACCTCTTAAAAATGAACTTTGGGAAAGTAAAGGTATAAGAACTATTGGTGACTTGATAAACACCAGGGACAGAAAATTAAAATATTTTGCCGAACTTTCAGATTCATACAGAATTGACGACAAGGATTACTTAACTTATATGCAAATAAGATCTCACCTGATGTCTTATTTCAGTGAAGTGGTTAAAATATCCACAGTATCAGAGCTGGAAATCATTCTTGAATCAATGTTCAAACAGAAACATAAGATTGCTCCTAAACTTTATAAAATGTTAAACAGCCCAAAAGGAAATAACTGGAATATGGTTCAAAGAAACTGGGAAACTGATCTGGACAGACCATTAGGAATGGAAAACTGGAGTCAAATTTGGAGAGATTTATATAAAATATCAAAATCTGCTAAAATGATAAATTGTAATAGGGCTGGGCGATATATCGAATATACTCGATGTATCGTGGCTTGTTCTCTGTGGGATGTAGAAAATGACTATATCGTGAATACTCGAGTATACATTCAATTGTCACGCAGCTGCTTTTAGTCGCGGGCACTGAACTACAGGTATTTCTCACTCTCATCTCTCCGCACAGAGAGATGAAACAAACGCACCTAGTTACGTACATCGCTTTCTGTCGTGCGTGCAACGTCATACGCCCGGCAGCATGTAGCAGCAGAGGTCTCAGGTAGCGGCAGCAGCAGGTGCTATGAATTAATTCCCAAGAAAAACAACGCAGGATCCATCGTCTGGCGGTGGTTTGGCTACAAGAGGGAGGACGTAAAGTATGCATGGATTAAAGTTCTCTGTCGCTACGACAGATTTCCGTCATTTAAACTTCACAGAGGCGACTTATGAGATCGATTTAGTTCGGAGGAGAACAAGTGTTGGCTGATCTTTATTGACAGATTGTCACACTCTACAGCCAATGGTGTTGTTAACAGCGTGTGTGCGCCTGACCAATGACAGTGTAGTGTCCCACACAGGGCAGGATCTAAACACAGAGCGGCGCTAACTTTTAGCTGCTTAGCTAGCAAGGACTTGTCGCGCTGCTACGTTACCAATTAGTTTTTGAGTTTAGTCAACACGTGAGAACTGACACGGAGGGTCTCCTGTTGTGTGCTACATGTGTGAAATAACAACTACAGTCTGGACTTTGTCTGCAGTGTATCTGTGTAAACGGCTTCATTCAGCGTCTCTCCCTCCCCTCTGGCACCGTCAGTTACCATGGTTACAGGAACGCCCTGAAACTTTATAATGATCAATAAGAAGTTTTTGGTTAGTTTGACAGATAACTCGCCATCAGACTGACAAGAATGCAAAAGTTGCTGTTTGTATGATGTATTTTTCTGTTAAACGATAAGAGGCTCACTTTAAACAATATTATTAATACCACTAACAAGTAATGATAATGATGATGAGAAGAAGAAGTAGAAAAATAGCATACTGAAAAGTTCCGTAGATGGTTGATTATTTGAAAGAGTAGAACTTGGGAAGCTTGGCAAAAAAAATGGCAGTTTGATTTCATAGATTGAAAATTACATTGAAAAGACAAAAAACATTTTAAGTGTGAATAGAACAGCTGTTCAGATCATCCTCCTGTAAAACACTGTTGGTCAAATATTTAAACTTGATGTCTGCATTAGAGAACAGGGTGTGGGGTGAGGCTGTAAATCATAGCTTATTTTTTTAGCATGTGTCAAGTAACGTGCCCTGTAACATGTTTCACAAATTACAAATGGGGAATATGACTTGGCTACAGCTCGAAAAAACATTTCAGTCAAAAGATTTTTTTTTTGCTTTAATCCATGAAATCAGCATATATTTATGCAGTTTGAACAATGTTTTAAATGTAGACATGTAGAATCATCATACTGGCATGATTGTATGCACCAAAGTGTTAATTCAAGGCTAAGGGAAAATATCGAGATATATATCGTGTATCGTGACATGGCCTAAAAATATCGGGATATTAGTAAAAGGCCATATCGCCCAGCCCTAAATTGTAATATTATACAAAGAACGTATTTTACCCCTGTTGGACTGCACGGTATGAACTCCTCTGTCTGACTGCTGTTGGCACTGTCAACAAGAAAAAGGTACATTTTTCCACATGGTATGGACTCCAAAAATAAAATCCTTCTGGGAAAGTGTAACACAGTCCCTGGGTGGAATTATTGGTCACCATGTTGTTTGCGACCCGACATTATGTCTATTGAACTACATGGACAAGGGGGCACGGCCAAAATACAACAAACAAATTATAATAACCGGATGTATAACAGCCAAAAGACTCATCGCTACCAAGTGGAATGACGCGGACCACCGATAAAAGAAGATGGTTGCAAACTTTCCTAGAGACAATTTCTATGGAGGGAGCTGCCTCCAATATTCTGGAAAAGTGTAATGAGGAACATTCTCTCTTATGGAGAGAAATAATGAATATGATACGCAGGTTACCCTCTTTCCAGAGGACCCTGAAATATCCTGAAGCTTCTGGTTGGGTTTGAGTTCAATCAGCCTGAACACACCTGGCCTGTAATAGTTTACAAATTGTATCCTCCCCTCCCACTGAGCTACTTAGATAAATATGATTTCTGTACATCACCACACTGTTTTTTTTTCATCTTTTTTTCCTCCTTTTTCTTCCCCACTAAATGTATTTATTTATTGTATATGTAAACCATACTTATTGCCTTTGTATGTGTTTTATGTTTATTTAGGTTTTGCCTTGTTTTTTTTTTTTTGTTTTTTTGTTGTTCTATCACTTTTACTTCACATGAACTGAAAAATGTATTGGTAACTACGATTAATTTGATTGTGTCTTATTATCTTTGACTCTCTGGCTGCCAATACAAATTTAAATGACAAGCTAGTGGAGCAAGAGTCCAACCAGATTATTGATATCTGAATGTTTTATCTTGTATTTTGTTACACTTATTGTTTTATAACATGAAGTCAGGACCATTTTATATTATGAGTAAAAGACATTCTTCTAGTTATGAACTCTCATATTAGTTTGACATGTTCTCCGTCAGCTCTGTATGAAACCCTGAATGAAGACGAGGAGAGAAGACTTCGTTCATGTTTGTTTATTCATGATTTAAAGCTTCAGTTTGTTCAAACGTCCCGTCAGTAAAGTCTGTTAAACCACTCTTGTTCAGTGATTTCATGATCAGATTCACTTCATCCACACAATCAGTGTGTTGGAGCAGAATCTCAGCTATGTACAAGCAAATAATGAGGCATCTCCTTATTGATTAGGATCATGTGAAGTGAAGTCATCAGGAGCAGCGAGAGCCTCCGTGGCTGAACAGACACAGGAAGGAGCGCCGCCTGAAGAAAGTCCAACATTTACACAACAACAAGAAGGCGGCAAAGTACCGCCCACAATGTTTGATTGACAGGTTGATCTGTGTGCAGTGAAGAAATGCCACAACAATCAGCTCTCAGCAACAATGATGGAAACACAACAAGTCTGAAGGAATGAAACACACAATTTAACCTACTGACCCTGAAATGACTTCAGTCTATTTGAGTTTACTGAACTCAGCAGAGTCTCCATAAGGCCAGCCAAATTGAAGTCCAGCATAGAGAGGCTGAGTGAATGTGGTCTGGACTCTGTGGAGGAGAGTCATGGTGTCAGAGACGCTGTAGAAGGACAGAATACCTGCACTGTGATCCAGGTACACTCCTAGTCTGGAGGATCGAGGACCTGAGATGGGAGTAATGACTTTGTTGTAGTAAAAGTAATAACTGTCTTTTGAACAATCTAACATCCAAGATTTGTCATTGTATCCAAATAAGCTTTCATGTGATACCAAAGCTCTGCTGATATTCTTGTATGCAACTGCTACACCAGCTCCTCCTCTCCACTCCACCTCCCAGTAACAACGTCCAGTCAGACTCTCTCTACTCAGGACCTGCTGCCACCCAGTGAATCTGTCTGGGTGACTAGAATAAGACTGTTGTTGACCCAATGTTGCTTTTCTGCTCCCAGACAATAATACACGTGTGTGTGCTGTGTTTGGATCCAGTGTGATTTCACGTGAATATCTTAAAAATCCAGCTCTGGTCTTGTTCTCTGGTTGTGACAGTAAAACATCCACTTGAGTCTCTGTCAGTGAGATGTTGGTCCATGTCTCTCTCAGGACGTCCTGTAGTTTGTCTCTGACCTCTGACACAGCTGCTGTCACATCCTCAAAGTACTTGAGAGGACAGATCTTGATGCTGGATGAGTGTGTAGACTCACTGAGTGCTGACAGTGAGGGGTAGTTGTGTAGAAACTGGTTGTGATCCTCTGTGTGTGAGAGCTTCTTCAGCTCAGCGTCTTTCCTCTTCAGCTCAGTGATCTCCTGCTCCAGCTTCTCCTGAAGCTCTTTGACTCGACTCACTTCAGTTTCCTGCTGGGATCTGACCTGCTGCTTCACATCAGAGCGTCTTTCCTCCATGAGACGGATCAGCTGGGTGAAGATCTTCTCACTGTGCTCCACTGCTTTATCAGCAGAGCCATTGATGGCCTCCACCTCCTGTTGAAGCAGCTTCACATCTTCCTCTCTGTCCTGGATTCTCTGCTGGATGTTGTGTCGACTCCCCTCCAGCTCTCTCTGCTGCAGCTGACACTGTGTCGTGGCCTTTATGTTCGTCCACAGGGCAGAGATAACAGATACACTGCTGATCAGTACGACAGAACATCTTCATCACCTCATCGTGACGAGAGCAGATGTTCTCCTGGAGCTTGTCTGACGGCTCCACCAGCTTGTGTTTTCCATAGGCAGGGATTTCAAAGTGAGGCTGGAGGTGTTTTTCACAGAAAGAAGCCAGACAGAACAAACAGGACTTAACTGCTCTCAGTTTCCTCCCAGTGCAGACATCACAGGCCACATCTTCAGGTCCAGCATAGCAGAGATCAGCAGGAGCAGCTTGGAGTCCAGTCTTCTTCAACTGCTCCACTAAAACTGCTAACATGGTGTTTTTCAGCAGCTCAGGCCTCGGTGTGAAGCTCTTCCTGCACTGAGGGCAGCTGTGGATCCCCTTCTCATCCTCTGTGTCCCAGTGGTCTTTAATACAGTTCTTGCAGTAGCTGTGTCCACAGGGAATAGTCACCGGATCCTTCAGTAGATCCAAACAGATCGGACAAGAAATTGTTTCTTGGTCCAGCTGAACTGCTGCCATTTCACCTCTCAGTGTCAACGACCGTCTGAGTTTCACTTCCTGATAACTGAAACTAGTCTGAGCTCTGATCTGAACAGGATGTGTTTGTGCAGCGAATGAGGTCTGTCAGCTCAGTTACGCCCATCCACAGACTGTAGATATGAAGGGGAGGGAACAAGGAAATATAGTGACAGAGTGGAGCTGCTGTGTGAGAGGAGGAAGAAGAGGGAGGGCTGATGGAGCTGCGAGTCACTCCAGGACGAGGAGCAGCTCTATCAATCTGAACTTTGCTCCCTCTTTTACAACAGAGCCTCAGTTAAAACCTGCTCCACACTTGAAAACATCAAAGTTTGCAGTTGTAAAATATTTCTTGGCTCCTCAGGCTTTGCTGATATTTCTCTGATTCTCTTCACTTTCTTCTACTGGTTGAAAACAGCTGACTGACAGTCGGGGGCGATTCAGAACGTAGGAGGGTTCAGAAGGGGCCGGTGCGGTGTGATTTGGGTGGCAGTCGTGGGCGGGGGCCCCGATGACCCAATCCCTGTACGGTGACTCTAGCCATGGGGACATGAAATGTCACCTTGCTGGAGGGGAAAGAGCCTGAGCTAGTGCGGGAGGTTGAGCGATACCGGCTAGAGATAGTCGGGCTAACCTCAGCGCACAGTCTGGACTCTCTTCTACTCTGGAGTTGCCCAAGGTGAGAGGCAGCGAGCTGGTGTGGGCTTGCTTATAGCTCCCCTGCTCAGCCGCCATGTGTTGGAGTTCACCCTGGTGAACGAGAGGGTCGCCTCCCTGCGCCTTCAGGTCGGAGATAGGTCTCTCACTGTTGTTTCGGCTTATGGGCCAACAGCAGTGCAGAGTACCCGGCCTTCTTGGAGTCCCTGGGAGGGGTACTGGAGAGTGCTCCAACTGGGGACATTGAGTCCGAATGGACCATGTTCTACACTTCCATTGTTGACACGGCTGTCCAGAGCTGTGGCCGTAAAGTCTCCGGTGCCTGTCGTGGTGGCAATCCTCAAACCCGGTGGTGGACACCGGAAGTAAGGGATGCTGTCAAGCTGAAGAAAGAGTCCTATCGAGCCCGGTTGACTTGGGGGGCTCCTGAGGCAGCTGACGGGTACCGGCAGGCCAAGCGTGCGGCAGCACGGGCAGAGGCAAAAACTCGGGTCTGGGAAAAGTTCGGGGAGGCCATGGAGGAGGACTATCGGTCGGCCTCGAAGAAATTCTGGCTAACCATCCGGCGTCTCAGGAGTGGAAGCAGTCCTCCACCAACACTGTTTACAGTGGAGGTGGGGAGCTGTTGACCTCGACTGGGGATATCGGGGATATTCCAACAACCACGCAGACGGTCTACTCGATTCAGTCTTGAAATTCCCAGAAGGCATGGCTTCATTTTAACTTTTGCAAACAAATAATCAAATTAAAAAATGGAGGTAGATTTGTTTTATTTCAAACATGTACGTTTTTTAACATTTGAATTAGACATTTCGCTACAAAACAATGCAGTCTAATATAAAAGTTTGTGACTGTAGAGTGTAACCACGACTGTGACATAGAGACTCGTATGTGGTATATAAATACTCATTAGATTTCTGCACTGTTTGGTGTGAAGAATTGGCAGACATTTGGCTTTCATTTAGCGTAAGAACTTTATTAACGCTTGAAAGGAAAGGGGGCTGAGAGACACGATCTTGGGGCCGCTTTCTGATTAATTGGCTGGCTCAAATGGCCCACGAGGGCCGGCGGCCCCTCTGGCATCTGCGTAAATTCCAGATTACCAGTCCGTCACTGGTAACAGGTAAGGAAGAACTACAAATGATATGAACACATTCTCTGGTGATGAAGTGTTTACACTTTAGATTAGGGGGATGCAAAAGCACTTGTAAATGACTTATAGATGATTCAGTGATACATTTACACATGAGTTATAAAAGATGAAGACCAGGCCTCTTTCATTATATAACAAAGCATTAGTTAAACATTTACTAACGATTAGTTCATGAATATTTCTTCATGAACTAATCAGTTGTAGATGACTTACAACATATTTGTGGTATGTTAACTGCATTCATTAATAATAATTTCTTATAATCACTCTGACTGGCTCACAAGTCATTCATAATATGTCAATATATCATTAAGTAATCATTTACTAATGATTTGTTCATGAATATTTCATGGTTAACAAGTCATTTTCAGATGACTTAACAACATATTTGTGATATGTTAATTTAGTATTAACTAATCATTTACAAAGGTTTATTAATGTTTTGTTCATTTGTTCATCATTAACTAATGTCTTATAAAGAACTTACTAATAATGGTTATTAAAAAGTGTTACCTATATATTTTGTTACTCTTATTAAAGCTTTAACGAGTAGGTGTGTTAACATTAACTGACAGACAGCTGCTGGAGCAGCGAGTATTAAACATTTGGGATTGTAAAATTAGTTTTGTCTTCACTCTTGCTTCTTAACTGTCATGGTTCATGATCCAGTGTGTTTGTGTTGTGTCTCTTGTGTCTTATGTTTTGATTCTATGCCCTCTTGTGTCTCTTGTCCTTTCAGTGTCTCCTGTGTATTCCCCCTGTTGCAGTTTGTCTCCCTCTGTCTGTCAGTGTTTTCTCCTCTGTGCATCCCCCTCGTTAACTCACCTGGCCTCCTCCTTCCCCCCTCTCCTCACCTGCTCCTCATCCTCTCATCAGTGTGTCTCTGTATTTAAGTTTGTCTCTCCTTCAGTCTTTGTCAGTTCGTCGCTTCTGATGTATGATGTTCTTCCCGAGTTCCTTCTGTCTCCAGTCTCCCAGTGGTATGTGTTTTTTGGGGGGATTTAGATTTCTGGTTTTCCAATGTTTGATTTTAACTTTATTGATTTTTGCTTTGTACTATGCCTTTTTTTTGCACTTTGTTCAGCTGTTTTAGCTTTGTTGCTACTTTGCTTGTCCTTTTTAATAATAATAATAATAATAATAATAATAATAATAATAATAATAATAATAATAATAATAATAATAATACATTTTATTTCATAGGCGCCTTTCTGTCACTCAAGGACACCTTACAGTAAACAAAGACAATTTAAGCCACAAAAGTACACAAGAGAAGAAAACAGTAAAAATGGACAGAAAATTCATTTAACTAAGAAAGGCGATCTTAAACAGGTGTGTTTTGAGTTTGGACTTGAAATCAGATAGTGTAGTGAAGTTCCTTATTTCGGGTGGCAGAGAGTTCCAGAGCCGGGGAGCAGAGCGGCTGAAAGCTCTGCTCCCCATGGTGGTGAGACGGGCAGGGGGGACAGTCAGCAGAATGGAGGAGGATGAACAGAGGGTGCGAGAGGGAGTGGCGATATGGAGAAGATTGGAAAGATATGGGGGGGCAAGATTGTGAATGGCCTTGAATGTTAGCAGAAGGATTTTGAAGTCAATGCGGAACTTGACCGGGAGCCAGTGGAGCTGCTGTAGGACGGGAGTGATGTGGTGGATGGAGGGGGTTCTGGTGATGACACGGGCAGCTGAATTCTGGACCAGTTGAAGTTTGTGCAGGGATTTGTGGGTGAGACCGGAGAGGAGGGAGTTGCAGTAATCCAGACAGGAAGTGATGAGACTATGGACGAGGATAGCTGTGGTATGGGGAGTAAGGGAGGGGCGGAGGCGGTTGATGTTGCGTAGGTGGAAGTAAGCAGACCGGGTGATGTTATTGATGTGAGATTGGAAGGAGAGTGTACTGTCGAGGATGACACCCAGACTCTTAACCTATGGGGAGGGGGAAACGGAGCAGTTATCAATGATGAGGGCGAAACTGTCGGTTTTGGAAAGTGTTGACTGTGTGCCAATGAGAAGAATCTCAGTTTTGTCAGAGTTGAGTTTTAGTAGATTTGAAGTGAACCAGGATTTTATTTCAGTTAAGCAGTCGGTAAGGGAGGAGGGAGGGAGGTTGGAAGTGGGTTTGCTGGCGAGGTAGAGCTGGGTGTCATCTGCGTAACAGTGAAAAGTGATGTTATGTTTGCGGAAGATATTGCCATGGGGAAGGAGATAAATGATAAAGAGGAGGGGCCCCAGGACAGAGCCCTGAGGCACACCAGAGGTGACAGGGGAAGGTTGGGGTGTGAAGGTTTTGAGCTGGATAAACTGAGTACGGCAGGAGAGATATGATTTGAACCAGTTTAGAGGAGTATGAGTGATACCGAGGGAGGACAGTCTCTTGAGGAGGGTGGTGTGACAGATGGTGTCAAAGGCTGCACTGAGATCGAGGAGGATGAGAATGGAGAGTAAACCAGTATCAGCTGCCATGAGGAGGTCGTTGGTTATTCGTTGGAAATGAAGGGGAGATTAGAGATTGGACGTAGGTTATTGAAGTTTGTGGGATCTGCACCGGGTTTTTTCAAAATTGGGGTAATTGCAGCAGTCTTGAATGGTGTAGGAACAGTTCCAGTGGAGAGAGAGGAGTGGATGATGGCAGCGATGAGAGGGACCAGGGAAGGGAGGCAGGCTTTGACCAGAACCGTGGGGATAGGGTCTAGCTGACAGGTGGATGGCTTGGACTTGCGGATAAGATCTGAAATTTCTGCGGAGGTGGGGAGCTGGAAGCAGGAGAAAAAGTGGGTAGGAGGAGGAAGCTCGGATATGACATTGAGGGTGGTTTGTGAGCTGAGATGTTGGTGGATCATCTGGATTTTCTGACTGAGGAATGACATGATGGAGTTACAGAAAGCAGTTGAACAGAGGTGAGATGGTAGAGATTCTGGGGCTTGGGTGATATTCTTGTACAGTGAGAATAGTGATTTAGTGTTACCTTTGTTGGAACAGATTATAGCAGTGTAATAATTGGATTTGGTTTGGGTAATGCAGTTCTTGTAATGCAACATATGATTTTTGTAAATGTCTTTGTGAATATGAAGTCCAGTTTTCCTGTATAGCCGCTCGAGTTGTCGTCCTTTAGCTTTCATAAGTCGAAGTTCAGGGGTAAACCAGGGAGCGGAAAGGGAGAAGGAGACAGATCTGGTTTTTAGCGGAGCAAGGGAGTTGAGTATCTGTTGGAGTCCAGTGTTGTAGTCTGAAACCAGCTGTTCGAGGGTGAGTGAGTTCTGAGTGGCCATGAGGGAGTCAATGCTGGAGGAGAGGGAATCTAAGTTAATATCCTTAATATTGCGAAAAGAAATGAGACGGGGGAGCTTGGTAGTGGAGAGAGAGAGATTTACATTAAATGAGAGGAGGATGTGGTCGGTTATGGGGAGTTCAACTGCAGTTAGATCGGAAGGGGAAACACCAGAGCAGCAGATTAAGTCCAGAATGTGACCCTTGGAGTGAGTGGTGGTATCGGTGTGCTGTTGAAATCCAAAACTGTCGAGGCAGGATGTAAAGTCTTTGGTAAGTGGGTTGTTGGTATTGTCCATGTGAATGTTAAAATCTCCCAGTACTATGTTGTTTGGCGAAAGGGTGGATAGGTGGGTGAGCAGAGCAGCAAAGTCATGTAGAAAGTCAATATTTGGTTTTGGGGACCTGTAAACAGTAGCAATGATGGTGGGAGTCGGTCCAGAGAGCTGACAAACAGTGGATTCGAAGGAGGTGAAAGCAGGGGTAGGCACCAGCGAGACTTTCCACTTCTCGTGTTGGATTATTGCGAGACCCCCTCCCCGGCCGGTGCCACGGGGTTGACAGGTGTAAGTAAATGCCGGAGGAGTAGATTCGTTGAGTTGGGAGAAGTCGTTGGATTGTTGCCAGGTTTCAGTTAAACAGAAAAAGTCAAACTTATGGTCAGTGATGAGATCCTGGATAAGATGGCCCTTGCTCGTGAGTGAACGGATATTGAGTAAACCGAAGTTGACAGTGGTGCTTTCACAATTGGCAGTGCTACTAGCCGACCGGGGCAGGGAGGCTAGGACACTGTGGTCAACGGCCCGGCCAGTGTTGCGTGAAGGGGGACGGGAGTTGGACCAGATGGATTTTATGGGCTGAGTGGGAGGGACGGGGGCGCTAGAGAGCTGGACTGTGCTTTGTACTGCTGCTGGCATGGGGTGAGGAAGAATGTCAAAGGAGGGGGTGTGTGGTGTAAATAGTCAGTCACGTGGAGCATGATGTACGGAATACTGGATATTGGCTGCAAGCATGCGAGCACCTGTGGTGCTAGGATGGATGCCATCGGATTTAAAAAAGGAGGGGCGGTTCCAGAAGAGATTAAAATTGTCCTTAAAGTTAAGACCTCGGATGTAGCAGGCAGGTTTGAGCCAGGTGTTGAGCATTAATAATCTGGAGAAGCGCACGTCGCCGCGACCAAATGTGGGAATGGGGCCAGAAATAAAAACAGATTTTCCACAAGTGCGAAGGAAGTCCAGGAGGGAGATAAAAGCACGTTTTGTCAGTTCAGAGGCACCCCGAGCCATGTCGTTGGTCCCTACGTGCATAACTAGTCGGGTAATGGAGGACGGGAGAGACTGCAGCAGCCGAGGAAGTTTTTCCAGGATATCCAGGACTGTGGCACCGGGGAGACAACAGGTGGTGGCGTTGAAAAAGCGGATATTTCGTGTAATGGAGTCCCCAATGATCAGGGTGGTTGGTGGAAAGAGTGGGTGAGGATGAGGTTGAGCCGGAAGGGATGGTGGTGATCCAGCATCTGGGGCGTGTGCTGACGGCAGGATCAGCGACTGTGCCCGGCAGGACAGGTGTTGCGGTGGGTCGGCCGCCTCGGCCCCAGGAGGAAGAGAGTCCGCCAGCAACGTCGGGTGGCGCACGCCTCCAGAGAGTCGGAGAACGGCTTCCTTCAGGAATTTGCGGCGAGAAGTAGAGATGGTTGTCCTGGAAGACAGCTGGCGATCCGTGACCGAAGCACAGCTGCTCCGGGCACCGGCGGGTAACGGCGGGGAAGCGCTAGCCTCGGGGGAGCTAACCTCCTTCACCGCAGGTGTAGGGCCAGCCATCCTGGACGTGGAGGCGCCCGAGACCGAGTCCGGAGCACCAGCGGTCGCAGGTGGAGAGGGGCCAGCGGCTCCCTGAAGCAGGCAGCCCCCGGAGCCAGGAGCCGTACGACCGCCAGCAGCCGTGTGTAGAGAGCAGGTGGCGGGGCCTCCCGGGACCGGGCGGAGATCTGGATTGTCGGCCAGGGTGTCGAAGCGGTTGGAGAGGCTCAGGCGAGGAGGAGAGACAGTCGTATCCTGGGCTCCCTTTCTGCCGCGGATCACAACTTCAGCCCAGGATGACTGGAGGCTGGGGGTTGAGGAAGTGAAAGGCCGCAGACAGGTGGAGGTATCCCATGGAGCAGTATCCTGGAGGGCCGCTTTGAGTGAGACTATTTGCATGGATTGTTCATGGGCAATGTCCAGACAGGAGGTCAACAGGGCCTGTTTCTTCTGCAACTCCTGGGAGAGTCGACGGATGTCGTCTTTGAGGTCAGATATTTGTTTATTTGCTTTTATGAGGGTGGTGTTGTCGGAAGCCATGGCTGTCAAGTAGCTAGCTTCTTGCTAGCTAGCTTTACTGCACAAACTCACACTCATGTAAAAAGAGTTTGCTGATTTTTCAAAATACCAAGCAACACCTGGACTCAAGAGTTACATCCAGTTTTGCAAGATGAAATGCAGACAAACATTACTCACACTTGCGGCTGATGCTTTTCTGCCGTGCCAGTCGCTTTTCTGCCGTGCCAGATTTTTGTCTAGTTTTGGTCTTGCTCCCTTTGTTTGTTGCACTAGTTCAGCTTTGGTTTTAATAAAGCTTGCCCTCTGCTTCCCCTGATCCTGCCTCCTGAGAGTAACTGCGCTTGTGTCCACCTCCTTTTTCCCTCAACCTCGTGACATCAACCTGCTGAAAACCACCATAATGTCGCCTACTTCACACTTAATTTGACTGCTGAATGGAGAGGGAAACGTCACTGTGACGCCAACAACACTTTATGGAAATACAGAAAAGAGTTGGTTATATTATTACATTAGATTATATTTCCCCACAACTGCTGGATGTGTAATTATGCAATTGCTTGCTAACAAATTTGCCTTTTTGTCTTAAAGTCATGCCAGTATTATGTTTACGACTTGTTCCTCCAACCCCCAAAGTGGCAAAAGAGAAAATGACTGGCTTGAAAATGATGTGGTTATTTGTCTCATGTGTTGAACCTGAAATCTTTTCAAAACCATGAGCTGTACTATACTATTTGAAGGAAATGATTACAAAAATACCATCTGCATCTTAAACATGATGTATTCGACTGAAAAGGAGCAACATTTTTCCCTGATCGCATTGCATTTAAACTCTAATCAGAACTGACAGGAATGATGCTCCTGGGTGTTAAAAACCTGCAATTATTTTTTGAATCTGGACACACATGGCTAATTCAGACACACGTACGCATCACAGCCATGTTCTGACACCATGTCTGTAAAAAATGCATTAACCCCCACCCTTTCATCCCCATCACTGTTTAATAAGCTCTGCCTCCACCTGGTCAGCTGACCTGGCGCTCCATGTGGGCCCGGAGAGCCTCCCCTCATTAAGCAGAAGCCTGCAGAGCTGGGGCAATTAGCTTCAGCATGCTGACGGATAATGACTGGCAGGGCTTTGGTGACATCTCGACTCGCGGGGGGGTACGTGTGCACGTGTGGAGGTTGTTTACCCTCCGACGGCGCCTCGTAATAATCACTGGTGCGCTGAATGCCACGGAGAGTAAACCCCGCCATGATGATATCACTGGAGGTGATAGTTACGCAGCGTGGTGCTCTCCATTCAGCTCTGATGAGAAATAAAGAAAATGGCTGATCTGTCTTCCAGGAATGTTTGCGGCTGCATGAACGTGACCTGAAGGGAAAGCACCTGAGTTTGTCTTAGCTGTCAGGTTACCGTTCACCAGCTATGATTTTCTCCCAAACATGAGAAAACATGATACCAGGGAATCAAAACTTCATGAGGAGCTGTTTGATAAAACAGTCTCATGCTTCTGTGCCGCTGTCGGTAGGAGGAGGTAGGGCTGGGCGATTATGCTAAAAATAATAATCACGATTATTTTGATTGATATTGAAATCACGATTAATGAACACGACTATTCACTGATTTCAAAAAAAGTATTTACTGAGCTACCAAAACTCAACTTTAAATATAACTTTTAGAAAAACAACCAGATAGATTAGTAACAAGTAAAACAGTAAATGATAATAATATTTGTATGTTTGCGTGATGGCAACACGTACCGCTTGTCCAAAGCGTTGACCAGTGTCTTGAAGCCTGGGTTGCTAACTGTACTGATAGGGCACATGTCCTCAGCTAGCATGAATGTCACAGCCTCCGTTGTCTCTCGCTGTCGCCGGGAGCCAGTGGGATATGGAGCGGCATTGTAAAGAGTGTCGTCAATGGAGGACTGTGTTGCGGTGGCGGTGGCTGTGGCTGAAGTTGACGCTCTTGCACATTTTTGGGTCTTTTGCTCCTTCAATACTTTGTCATAGACCACTTTATGGTTAAATAAATGTGTCGTGTTGCCCTGGGGTGCAGACACGACGGTGTGACAGACTTTGCAAACAATCTCCTTCTGCTCCACGTCAGACGATTTGAAGCCAAAATGTCTCCAAATTACCGAAGTTGTCCTACCTTTCTTTTCAACTAAAGGCTCAGGCTGCTTTTCTGCCATGTTCTCAATCTCTCGTTCCACAATTGATCCATATTAACACACTCACTGCTGCAGCTGCAGGCGACACAGGTGCGTTCACTGTGCTTTTACAGCGCAGTAATTTGCATACACGACGCGCAGCGGCACGTTAATCATTTTTCTTCGATTACAGTGTTTTCATGATCGTGAGAAGCCAAAATCAAAATCAAAATTAAATTAATCGCCCAGCCCTAGGAGGAGGTGTTTCATAATCATTACGAGAGTTGGATACCAGACTCTAAGGTCTGGTGCTTGTTAATTCCAGTTAGAGAACGTGAGCCAAAAAGGCTTTTGTCTCTTCCCAGTTCGCCTCAGCCCCATCGTGCATACACATTAGTGTCTCTCCTCTCGGCCCAGCCTGCTTGCTCACAGACTTTTCATCGGGACAATGTCACGTACATAAAATAATTAGTTTGGCTAGACTTTGCAGAAGTTTTACAAATCCAACCCCCTTTTTTGTAGTTAGACATGTTCTGACAACCACTTCAAAGACTGAAAATTGGCAGCAAAAATGTTGTGCCCCTCATCAAGACACTTTTCCTGCTTTGGGTTATAATACTGTAACCAGGGCTTTCCACTAAGACACAGACTAGCCAGCCATAATACATAAGTAGCCAGCCGGGGGGGGGGTGATCTTATACCAGTGTATAAGATCACCCCCCCCCCCCAGTGTAAAATGTAATAATAATAATAATAATAATAATAATAATAATAATGTTACATTATTATTATTATTATTAGCCTAAGTGTGCCTGCAGAACAGGCAGCCTATATAAATTTCTCAGACATTTGCTCTATTATTATTATTATTATTATTAATATTATGATTATTATTATTATCAGCATCAATATCTACTCTATATATTATATCATTATTATTACAAAATATCGCATCTTCTTTTATTCATTAGTGTAACTAAGTATGCCAGACGCTAATGCACCAATAAAAACTGTGATTTGCGCACTGAAAATAATAAATAATAGGCTATACAAGCTCACATAATATTGCATCATGAGGCGTTCTGGGCTTGTAAATATCTTATTGTCGGTGCATGACACCTTCACAGTCTGCAGTGGTGGCTACACAATTCAACACTCAGTGAACGTTTCTCCCTTAGCAACTAATGAAAATACACTCTTAGAGTCCGTTTGGTTTCATTTGTACAACCGACAGTGTTTTTTGATGCCAGCACGTGTCGCAGGTATTGCTAAATGGACGCTGGAAGAGAAGAGTGGATTACCGGTGACAAAATAAGCGTATTATGGTGAGCCCTGCTTCTCGCCTCCGACGGCCGACACACTGACTCCGCTGAGTGCGCGCGCACACACACCGCGTGTCGGGGCCGCGGATGAGTTTCTCTCCCTTGTGATCAATGAAGTCGGCGATGATCGGAGTAATTTGTGATTATTATCAGTACAAGCACAGCGAATCACAATTTTAATGAGTGCGGTTCAGTTTGACATTATTGTCTGTCTGTTAGAAAAACATTTAACTTTATTAAAATCGAAAAATAATAGTCATTAAAGTAGCCGGCTGGAGTTAACTGTGTAGTCGGCTATATGGCCGGCAGCCGGCGCTTGTGGAAAGCACTGTGTAACTCAGGTCCCATTTAGTTAAAGAAAAGCTGGAGTGATTAATACAATGAGACTGGGCCTGGGCTCGTTGTAGGAAAATACAACTATTTTATATGTTACTTTAATAATGACCACCACAACTGTACTTTAAATACAAAACCCTCACAGGTATTTATTAATACAAAAAATGAAATAAGTTTAATGGCAAAATATTTCCTTAATGTCAATTCAATAAATGACAGTTATAAATGCATTTTACAGCTTCTTAAAATTGTTACTTCTCTTTTATGTTTCAAACAAAACTGCTTTTGCTGCATACACTTAAAAAATAAACAGGTGCTCTTTTTAACACCTCGGTTACAAACAAACACTTTTTTTGACTTTCCAAGAAACACCTTTTGTTTTTTTTATACTTGAAGATAAACGAAATCTGATCCTTTTAAAATACTCAATTTACCTTCAAAACAGTGACTCAAAACAACTCAATATGTACCTGTGGGCCCACACACATGAAACACACCATAAATAGCCATCTTTAGACAGAGCACCAAGCCGCCAATTTGTCCGTCCTTTGGCGGCTCGGCTCGGTTTTAGACAGAGGCCGGCAAACTGGGGGTCTGTTTTGGTCTGTCAATTTTCCGCCTCGCCTGCTATCTAAAAACGAGGCGGAAATATGCCGGCCTCTGCGTGAGGTGGGCAGAGGTGTCGATGACCTGCACTGTTGTGCGACCCACAGCCGGGAAGTTTTAAAACCAGGAAACAGCTGATCACAGCAGTCAGTCTGTCATTTCACCCGCGGACATTAAGATGAGCAACTGGACAGCCGCTGAGATCCAGGAGATGCTAGCGTCTCCTCGGTCTCTGCAGCTGTTTGGTTGTGTTAGCTTGATGTTGTGTGGCAAGCTAAGGGTGGTCGCTACTTTCAAATTAAAAGCCCCCCGCTAAGAACCCAGTTCTAAACTGCAATGGGGTGCAATGTAAAGCTCTTATTTTGAAGACAAATTCTATGTCACTGTTCACAGTGCTTCACGTCACATGTTTACGCCTACCTCAGACAGGGTTCCTGCAGGTTTGAACAAGTAAAATTTAAGACTTTTTAAGACCTTTTTAAGACCATTTTGAACTAAATTTAAGACCTACACGAAGTACGAAAAAGTAAGGAAAACTGCGGCCCCAGAATTGCTTTAAACAAATAACCACATTAATTGCCATTCACAGAGCAGCTCAAACATTGAAGAATGGAGTGAATGAGTGTGTGTCAGGGTTATTATAGTTTTAACATTTTCATTGTTTTTATTCTAATTTAGTTTTTCAGTTTGTTTTTTCATTTTAGTTTAGTTTCAATTAGTTTAACAAGTGATCCAAGTAGTTTAAGTAGTTTTTATCAAGAAATTTAATTTGAGTTAACTATAATAACCCTGGTGCGTGCGCACACACACACACACACAGTGTTCAAAATCGAAAGCACCTCAGCTTTCAACGTTGGAGTTGGGCCAAAGATGGTTTGAATGTCGCTTGACTGTTACGTGGCAGAGGCAGTGCAGAGTCGAGCAGAACTGGATGAAATTGGACCGGGAACTGGTGACAAAGGCGTACAGAAGTGTGTGATTACGTGACTTCGCTGGAGACTTTTAGAAGCTAACTGGTGTTTTGTCAGCACTTTCACACCGAGTGTGCCCATTTTGAGGGTCCTCTTGCAGATTCCGCTGTCGAAGTCGTTCCGGAACTGGCGAAGTGTGCGGCGATAAATTCCGACCGCGCTGTCGGCAAAATACTACTTACGTTCCTGGATACTTCAGATAGAAGAGCACACAGAGATGACTGTGAATCTCACCAACACATTTCCTCCAAACAAAAAAAGTAATTAAAAAAAGGCGATGACGGAAACGGTTAATGAACGTACATATTTAAGACCCGACTAAATGTAATTTAAGACCTATATGCAAAATATGAACGCATTTAAGACTTTTTAAGGCCTAAAATTGAGATTGTCAAATTTAAGACTTTTTAAGACCCCGCGGGAACCCTGCTCAGAGGCGGCTATTGGAAAAGGAGGAATATGACGCCTCCGTTTTAGAAAGACAGGCCGGCACATTGCCATCCTTACCTTGGAGCAAATGTGCCGCCTTTTCTATCGAAAAAGGGTTACTGAAACTTAAACCCGTTGCAGGCCTGTTGGATGACGCTTGTGTGCGGTGGGGCCTAAAAACTGTAATGGCCGCTTCACTCAACTGAGCACAAAATAAAAGCATGTGCACAACTTTTTCAGTTAGTACTCACGGATCCAATGTTTGTTAGTAGGGATGGAAGTGGACAAGCGCTGGCAGTCTCATGAGGGCAATGGCCGTCACAGTTCAAGCACACAGGCGTGGGCAATGGCGCACAGCAGCGAAGTCACACGGAAGAAAAACAGCAGGGTCTGTTGGAAACCCGTCTCAACCTCTCTCCTTCTCCAGCGTCCGCCTCCTTTAAGTATATCATCATAAGTTGAGCCACAATATCAAACGCTATCTCTTGTTGAATTAGCATTAACTCGCTTTAGCTTCAGAATCATCTTAATGCTAAAACTATGATACACAGGGACATTAGCACTGCATGCTACCGCTAGCTAGCATGTCGCTAACCGCGTTAGACATTCAAGTCTCTTTACACTGTAACTGTTAGATATAGCACAAAATACAGGCATACAAATTATATTCACCTCTTGCAGGTCACACAGAAGTTTATATCTGGACCACGAGTAGTCGACCTCCACGATAAAACTTAAATGCTCCCCAACAACACGATGCCTCCGTATTAGCTCTCTGGTCGATAGCGTCTCTGTTTTTCCTGCCGCATGCTCACTACGCGCCGAACTAACATGCGCCACTAGTCCCGCCTCTTACACAGTGACTTTACTCTGATTGGCTCGTGAGTTTGATAACAACCAAAGGAAACACAGGAATGAAATGATTGACATAAAAACAGGTAACACGTTAGATTACACATGAGTCTACACTGCAACTTCATCTCTCCTTTTCTTCTGGATCACAGATATCTTACTAACTTAATGAACTTAAACTTTTTAGAATATTTATCTTTTAACTGTAAATAGTCTTTTATTAAACTGTACATATTATACTTTTTATCCAGCACATATTTTAACCATTAGTTTTAATATTATGAACTTTCTCTTTTAACTAACAGGAACTTTTTAATACAACATTTTCTAATACTTTGTAATGAATGTTATGTACTGTATCCTAAAGGAGTTTAGACAGGGCTACAATACTACTTGGGTTTATCGTGGTCATGTTTGAAAGAAACATACCTTGTGGAGGAAAGAGAACAGTGTCTGTCCATCCTGACCACCTGAACTTCGTTGTATAACACTGAATATATTATAAGAATAACATTTTCTGACTTCCACCTTTCCTCTGGTCACAGTTAGTATTAGCGTGGCCTCCTGACGGCTTTGTCATGTGAACATAGACAGATATGGTTTTGAGGCACATACTGAAACAGTGTCAGATACATTTTTTAAAAATGTGTAAATAATGAGAGAACAATATATTAATGCTGTTCTTTTTGCACACTTGAGATTGATTGTCCACCTAACCCTTCAGACAGCTGCTCTGCTTCCACACGTGTTTGCTGTTGTACTGATCACTACATGTATTTGCATGAATTTCATCATCAAAGTGCAGCTGTTGGCCACCACTGCCAGGAAATGAGGTTGGCAGCGTGCCCTCTGCCCATAAATCAATGAGACATTTCATCCTTTCCATTTGCCAACAACAATCCGCTGCTACTCTCGACTAACAATGCAAGAATGTCACTAATGCTGATGTGAGGACATTTTTGTTTCCCTTGTACGGCCAGAAACCTCACTGCATGCAAACAGACCCGTGGACACAGACTGAGACCAACATATACAGGCTGATTATGTGTTTGTTCCCTCTGTTGTAAGTAGGTTATAGTTTAAATGTCGCTATATTTTATATTATATGAATTATATGGATCCAGGGTCAAACATTGTGGGACTGTAGGTCATCAGCAGCCTGGGCGACTTTCGACCACATAGTATATTTGTTCATTTAGTTACTCAGAGTTCAAAACTAAAATCTAGCTCCTCTCAGATGTAAATGAGGTCCACAGAAACCTGTTTTAAGATAGATAGGTGGCAGGGCCCGCCACACATAAACAAAGTAAAATAGTCTTAATTGTGTTGTTATTTTAAGTGAAACTCTCGCCAAAAAGCAACCGAGGCTTTATTTGTGATAGAATATGAGTCAAACCTTCATGTAAAAGCATAATTATGACGAAAGAGGCACTTTTAAGATTTACCGTAGTTTCGTTTTCGGTCAAGCTAATTTTCAATGGGAGTGCTACGAGCACTCTGACGCTAGGATCAAAATCTCTATTTTTAAAACAGTAAGAAGTCTCGACACAACATGAAACTTTGCTCGTAGTATCACCAGGGTCTCTACACATGAACACGAGCATTGAGAACATTGTTTGTGTACACAGAGTTTACTAAAAAAGTTTTTGAAAACTCGCGCTAGCAGTAGCTTGTTCCGCTCGCCGCCATCATGGCAGACAAAAAGTGTTGATCCCCGAGTGCAACCTAACAGGCAGGAGGTCCACCATTACTCTCCTGCCTGTTAGGTCGTACTTAGTGTTAAAAAACTTAAAGTTTTTAAAATAGAGATTTTGCTGCTAGCATCAGAGTACCCGATGTACTCCATTGTAAATTAGCTTGCCTGAAAACGAAACTATGGTAAATCTTAAAAGTGCCTCTTTCGTTGTAATTATGCATTTACATGAAGGTTTGACTCATATACATTCATAAATAAAGCCTTGGTTGCTTTTTGGCGAGAGTTTCACTTTAAGGTCAGTTTGTTTGTTCAGTTTATTCAGTCATTAAAACAAAGACATTTTGATTATTTTGTTTGCTTAGGCAGAAAAAGAAATCATCCATTGAAGATCTTTCTCTTCTGAATTTTAAAACTACATAATGCACTTAAAAGGTTCAATACGTGAGATTTATAATTATTTCCTAGACAAAGATATAGTGGAGTAATGACATCTTGACCAGAGAATAAAGTCACACTTTTCCTCGATGTGAGAATAACATGTCACAGCTTAGTTCAGACATGATAGTTAACTGGCTGTTACCAATATAACGATTTTATTTCTGGAAATGTTGCGATCGCTACGTGTCGCTGAATGTCGTATGTAACCTTTAAGGCAACTGTAAGGGGACACGCTACTACTTATACAGAAACACAAGGTAAATACAGGACAACCTGTCACATCACGACTGTAAATGGGCCCCGAAAAAATACAAAATAGTGATTAATATCTGACATACAAATATATAAAAAAGGATAAAAGACAGTTCCAGTTCTGTAGGTCAACAGGAAGAAATTATAATCAAACCTTGGCTCCTGTTTCAGCTTCCCTCCACACCCTAATGATTTAATACTGAGATACAAACTGAGCTGCTGTGTCAAAGTTTCCTCAGTAAAAGAAAATGTGTTTATCTATCAAAAGTCTGGAAACAGATTTGGGGAGTTCTCGGGGCTTCTGGGGACTTGGATTACACAAGATGAGCTCCTTTTTAGGTGTTTTTGTTGAGTCTTCTGTCCAGACTCCTGATAGATAAACACATTTTTTTTAATGTTTCAAAACAAGTTCCCATCAGCCTAATCTGTTTATGAGAATGCTGCATCGCTGTTTGGCTGTTTTCCTGATGCTCCATTAATTTCTGCAGGGGGTTGAGTAGATTATGTCTGGCTGAACTTTAAGTCTACTGATATTTAACTTCCATCTTTGCACCAGTCGAACAGGATATTTTGCAAAAGGCCTCAGTTGATCACAGATTTTCTATGCTCCCGTGTTTACATGCTGGGCTGAGACAAGACTCGGGAGATGTCTCCGATTGGACCTGAGGATGCTTCTCTGCAGGCTTCACACCCGAAGGACTCGCATTCATATTCACACAGAAACAGTATTTGATGCGTCCAGGTCCCTCTGAGAGTTTCCCCACCACGCTGCTTTTCCACCAGCCATATAACTCATAATTGAAGAAGTCTTGAGAGAGTTGGTTGGTGGGAGGGGAGCTTGCTAAAGATGGCTTCCCCACAGCATTTCATTTCTGACAGGCTTGATTTGTACTGAGGGAAATGATTGCAAAGCAGCACTCAGTACTAATACACCACCATAATAAAAGGGAATACTCGCTGGCTGGCTGCTAATACGGTGACAGAAATGAATGTTAAAGAGGTGTCAGCTCCTGATTATAAATAGTGGATACAGGACTGATTGTAAAGGTACTGATTGCTTTAAATCTGTCTACATGTTCTGACCATCTATTCTTTTGAATATGTACTCTGTAATCTGTAAGATCTCACGCTCAACACACACTTATTCCTATCTTAGCTTTTGACAGAAGACAAATGTCAAAGACGCAAGACGACGCTGATTCGAGATTATGGGTTTGTGATTGCTTATATTTGAAAGCCTCGAAGATGAAGTGAGGCTGAGAGTTAAAGAGAGCGGAGCAGTACGCACTGGTGCTTTATAAGGCTGCGTGATTGACAAATACGAAAACTAATCACTGACCACATAATATCCTCATGATCCTTCAAATCAAATGTCAAATAATGCTAACCGCTCACAGCGTGCAGGAAATAATAGAGACTCTTAAGCAGCGACGTGGCTCTAATCTCGACACTTCTTGACGTCGCAGCCCAACAATCTACTTCGGGAAAATCGCCTGCTGCCACATTAAAAATCAACAATCATCATTAAGAAGTCAGTTTTTAGTATTCAGCGGCTTTTGAAATTCAAATCTCTCCGTCGCTTTTCACTTCAGGAGGCATTTCCTTGTTTGGAAAAAGGTCACGGTCAATCACGACGTGCCTCTCCCGGCCTGACCGAGCGAACACAGTCCAGACGTGACTCTTTCCTCCCGTTGCATTTCCCTCTTCAGCGATATGTTTCCCTGGAAGCTGCTTTCAGAGTGTTTCAGTCTGTTCCCCTATGGAATAAATCAAGTGTGGGAGGCTTCAAGAAATCCAGAGTTCCTCTTTTTGCTCCGCTGCATCTGCACATGCAATTGCACATGTCAATGCATCTTCTTGTAATGTGTCAAACGTTAAATGCACATGTAAAGATGGTCGGATGTTTTCTGAATCCCTGGAGTGAATTCTGGGTGAGTGCGATGCTGCTAAGGTGCCCTTGAGCCGAGTGCTTATCCCCCCCCCTCAGTTCGTACAGTGCAGGCTGGTCTGCAGCCAACAGTTAATGTGATTAAATGACTCCAGCTTGGTGTGAATGTGCGATATAAAGTCAAGCAGGGGCTCAGATTACTGCAGAGACTCAAAAGTTACTGTAAAAATGGTATATTCTTCACTTTTTAGACAGAATCACATTGTTAGAGCTGCACTAAGCAATATCTGTATATTAAATTCAACGGAATTTGAGTTGATTCGAGAAGTTGATGGGGAAAATATGTTTTTAAGACCTTTAACAACCGTTGAATTACTGAACATAAGGTGAGAGGTCACAGTCCATAAAGATTTACCCCCTGAATGTTACGCAACAACGTTTGTGTCTGTCAGCTTATCATTATTTTTGGCAACTTTAATGTTTTGGCTAACTGTCATTGATCGGGTCAGTGACTGTGTTTGGAATGCTGGAGTGAAAGATTAATGAACCCAAACTTTCCTCAGATCGTCTGTAGAATGATAATTAACAGGCCGATGAAAACAAACTCCAGCACAGTGTCATCGTGTGTACAAGTCTCCCGCTCAGCATCTACGCAACAGAAAATGGACAATATGCAGCAACCCGACACGTTTCTTTTATCGACCGGTGTTAGCTATTGCATTAGCGCTGCAACTGAATCCATAGTGAGCGAAATATTTAAGGTGATATCATCAGCGTGAACAGCATGAGCTACGTTTCCTGTTCATATCTGGGTGTTTTGTCCTGAGGGTGGACAAGCTTCTTCCTCTGTGTGTTGCTAGGTTTCGCAGTGAAGCGGGATGTGGTGTTCACTGAAGATCTTCAGGGAAAAGACCACATCCCACCGGAGGGCCAACACCTCAGGTCAAGACCGGAAAGGGGAACATTTTTTCCTTTGAGGACGACAGTGTGAACAGTCAGACGGTTTGAAAGAGGAGTAAAAGAACCAAACTGGAACAGACCTTATTGATCACACACCTACAATGTAGCACTGACTTCTCTCCCCTGACATCTGAACAACCATTCACACCAGGACCCACTGAGCTCTAATGACACACATGAAGGCCGGTCGGGTCTCTTGCTGTGTCTCAGTTCAGGGTCTGCATCCTCTGAAGGACTCGGCCTTTGTGGTCTTTGTAGGCGAGTCCTTCAGAGAGACCTTGTTAACCTCGTCAGCCGTTGTTAAATGGGACGGTCTAGCCTTTGGAGCATTTCCTGGTTGCGTCACCAGATGTTTTACCCTTACGTCACGATTTCTGCCATTTTCTCTCTTTCTTTCTTCTTTTTCGGCACGCAGTGATCTTGGGATATGTGAGGCCGTGAAAGGATCGTATCGGGCTGCATCTGGAGGAGCCTTCGGATTGAGACTGCCTTCGCACGGCATAGTGACGTAACTGGCCTTCAAATGCTCCTCCGAAGGATGCAGACCCTGAATTGAGACACAGCCAACACCTCAAACATGTCCTAAACGACTCTGTAAGGACATTCCCACACTGGGTTTAAAACCCTGCAGCCCCCCTCCAGTTACTTAGAACTGAAGAAGCCTCTTGGATGAGACGTGAGGCGTCTACCAGAAACTGAACCACGTCCTGTTGCCGACGATACAGCAATTGGATGAATGATTATCTTCACCAACGTAACAATTAAGCCTCCGCTAGAGACAAAAGGGAGAGACAAAGCGCTGTACTGCTTTAGTCTGCTTCAGTGTTAATGGGCTGCTGGTAATGACGCCCTAATCATACATTTAATAAGCACGTATGTCGAAGGCAGTAAATTAATATGTGACTGCGTGTTTTCCAGACACAGCTGCCACCTCCAGCAAAACTAAAAGTTGAATCAAGCTGGTGAACGCTACGTGTCGAGCTAGTAAAGGGCAGACGGACACAGCGGGGGAATAAAATGGACCACAAACAGCGTAGAAAGAGTAAATACTACTAACATTCATCAGGTGGCTGGAACATATCATCCACTGGGAGCTGATGTTTGTCTGCGTCTGCTTGATGTGTAACTACGCAGGTAGTTTAACACACAACCTTATCTGCCCATGTTGTTTTTACAGCTCGTTCTGCTGCCGACTCAGCTGGCTGTGTGGATATCTGACAGTTTGCATAGCTGACTTTGACAGCTGGGAACATCTGCAGTGGATCAGGAGACAATAAGCCTTTAATGGCGTGTATTAATTCATTTACATAATTGGTATAAACTCAGCGGGGTTTTAAAATCAAACCAAATGCTCAGGTTGATAGAAAACACCGGCGCACCCGGCTCAGTGTGATCACTTCCTTTATAACGTCTTCTTTATGAAAACATATATTTATAAAGAAAGGGTTCGATAAATATTGAGTTAGAGAGGTGGCATCAGTGGTCGGTTACACATTCTGCTGCTTTATAATCAGCCGTTCGAAATATGCAAAGGTCAGTTTTGCATGAAAAATACTCGAGAGAAAAATAATATCAGCTCGCATTTCGGCCGAATCTCGTTAGCGGCAGATGGAGAAAATGAGCGAGGACGCTGCACGGAATCATAATGAGTAGGAGAACGTTTTTAAAAAATCATGATGATACATATATACATGTATTTCTTTTACTGCCGTCACCTCTCCTGCATGCTTATAGATTTGTTTTCACCCGTGTCTGTTGGCTCGTTGGTTTGTCAACAGGATTACACAAAAATTACAGAAAAGAGTCCCAGAAACTTTAAATGTATCGGCACAGAATGGACCCAGTTAACTTTTGGTGCAGTTCTGGACAAGAGGGAATGTTTCCTCACTTTCTATAAAGCTGTGTTATGTTTGTTATTTATATTAATTTCTCAAGGAAATAATAAAAAAAGAGGGACTCAAACGCACGGCACACAGTCGGACAAGAAACTGAACGAAAAGCGAGCTTTTAATAAGAAAAATCAAAATCCGTGAAATACGAAATGCAAGGACCAAACACAGAAGCTAAAAACAAGCAGAAGTACGAAACAGGAATAACGTGGAGGAATCAGGAAACGAAAAGCCAGAAACATAAACACAGGGAGACGAGGGAACAGGAACGGAACTGAACGGGAAACTAAGGAGACGAGCAGGTGAAGAGAAGGTGAGCTCACACACGAGGGAGGAAGTGGACGACAACAACACACGTGAGGATGAGAACTTCAAAATAAAACAAATGGAAATAACATAAATGCAAACTATGACACACTGATCTTCCTGAAGAAATCAGGTGTATTCAGGTGGCAGGTATCCAGGAGGGAGAATAATCTGATGCGGATTCAGACGACAGTTGTGCAGGTGATTTGTATTTGTTCTGTAACATTCGCTCACCGACAGCAGCAGAGATCTGCAGATTGTTTAATTATATTTCACTGAACTGTTCATGTCAGGTTTTTGTAGAGTTGACTGTGAGACGTTCCTCCTACTTTTCCACTTAAGAGGTCGAGGTTTGAGAATTTGTGTTGAATATTTGTTGAGATTCTCCTGATCGTTGTCACTGGATGCAAACTGTCTTCCGTCTGTTGTTTTATCTCCTCGTATCTGTACGTCTATAAAATCTAAATCTTGTTGTACATTCTGATGTTGTGTCATCTTGTTTGGCTGTGCGACACTCGGCGACGCCTCGGTCCTGCTCACTCGTCCTCCTGGATCCACACTCTTCATATATAATTCATATGATTCACTCGTATCAGACCTTCTTTACGTTAAATATATAAGCTGTGATTTTGTTTACATGCGACATCTATCGCACGTCTCTCCGTCCGGCGAGAGGGATCTTCCTCACTTGCGTCGAGGGTCTGACGATGGATGATGTCGTTCACTGAGCAGATTTTAAAGCCCAGCGAGGCAGACGTGATTATGATCTCTGGCCGTTATAAATCATTTTTATATTTGATTAATAAACAGAAGCTGAACCTCTAATCATTAACACTGAATTGGAATATTCACATGATCATTTAACGTGCACATCTTGTCTTATTTCAACCCTGGAAACTCTTTAAAGCCACAAAGAAATCCTCTCTCTGTTTTTCTCTGTATCTTCTTTTTGTTTTTGCAGATTTGTAACGAACATGTGAGTCAGAAATGGAGACAGACGTGAGTGAAACGACACCAGCTCATCGACTGGGATGAATATAGAAGTGCCTTCTATTCAGGGAACATGGCACGAGGAGATGCATGGTGTCTGCACGACAGCAAGAGAACGAGAAAGAGAAAATGGCAGCTGAAAATAAAATGTGTCACAATCGCAGTCACACAAATTGATGTCCTGTTATATACACACACATTTGCATAAGATAGCATGTTTACTCTAATGTAAACAGCCCCCCCCCTCCCACAATCGCTGCAAATTCAAAACGTTTCTTCTTAATTAGCTGAATGGACGTGTTTTCAGCTGGGGAATAGATTCGATCCATAAATTAAATGCATTGTTTTGAAATGGTGGAAAGGTTGCTCGCTCCGTCGAAAACACTTTCATTGTCTTAATAAATTGCCGCTGACGAGCGACTGACGTGATATTAATTGCTTTTCTAGGCTCATCTGAGCAGATTTCCTGAGCGAGGTGTGCAGACGAGAATGCAAACCACGCTTCATTATCTTTGTTTATATCTCATTTGTGCAAAATTAACAATCGACAGTCCTGTAATCCCCTCTCACTTTCTCTAACTCCAGATCGATTTAATTAATCCCGGTCCTTTATTTTAATCCGTCTCAGCGTTCTTCAGAAGCTCGGCCTTGTTCGGCTTACACAGACGCACAAAAACAACCCCAAACTCATTTTCTGATGAGACGATACGTGTGTGCTGAAGCAGATCGACACTCGATGAGCGGCTGATAAAATGGTAATAATAGACAAACAGACAAAAGGCTTCTCAGCGCCTCTGAAATCATTAACTCTTATTCGAGCCGGCAGGTTGAGGAGGATGTTTCTCTCAGAGGGGAGTCGGCAGCAGCAGGAGGGCCGGTCGATTCCACAAATTAACACAAATCACAACGCTGAATATTACATGTCTGTTGCTCAACTACTAAAACAGTCGTCTCAGGCTTTGATTGAAAAGGTTGATCGCTGGGGAGGAAAAGTCCTTTAATGATGGAGGGAACGTCCATCTTTTCATGCCAACGCAGCGAGCGAGACGCAGAGGAATCACGATCACGATCCATTCACAACGAGGTCGTTCGTCCTGATTTAAGACGGACATTAAATAAATTCATTTCATAGCTCAATCGACTTCAGTTTCACTCTGTCGGCAATACAGAGCGTTGAAAATCCGATTATGCAAAGATTAATACGTTACATGACAAACTGGACCTGGTTTCTGTTTGCGAGTCTCCACAGATCAGTAGAAACATCTTAAACTCTCTTCCTGTTTCAACATTTCTGTGCGTTTTCCCGCCTTTTCTCTGTGCTCACCTGTGTCTCGTTAATCAATCAATCACCTCGTGTGAAGATCGTCTGTGTGCTCTCCGACTTCTTCCTCAGTTCTTCCTGTTTCGTTCCTCCGCGTCTTCCCGTGTCTCCTCGTGGACTTTTATTGTCCCGATTTGTACTTTTGTGACTCTGGTTGTACTTTGTATTTTGTATTTGTTATTAAAGCTCCTTATCCTGCTTGTGTCTTACATTTGGCTCCCCTGGCACACCTGACTCAGCACAGTGCCGCAGAAACTCCTGAGCGGAGGTGTTTTTTAATAACAACGCTGTCATTCAAGTACTGGAACAAAAAGTTGGATTCTTAAAGGCAATAAATAACGCTTGGTTTTAATACGGTCTGTCTCCAGAAAACACTGACGATTTAATTGGTTTGGCATAAAAACATCTTAACGATGCCTCAGGTTGGCCGAGAGAGAAGCAGACGGAGCCAAGATGGAAACCAGCGACCGGCGTGTTTCATACGTGATGGAAAGTAACAATCATCTGCTCACAAAGTGTTTCACAGAATCTACTTTGTGTTGTAGGAAGAAATTCTGATGTTCTGTACCGCTCCACATGTCACATCATCAAACATTAATATAGAGCTGAAGTCACGTTTCCCTCATGAGACCTTATTCCAGTCTGCTCCATGTTGGTCCACAGATTCCAGGTTTAAGTGTATCTGGTTACGCATGCTCGTATATTATTTACATTTCTACGATCGTTAATCTAACACACCATGAATTAATTAGGGTCAAGCTGCCCGGACACTATTGTATTCCTACGAATTCTTTCTTTCTTTCTTCTTCTTCTTCTTCTTCTTTCTTTCTTCCGAGGAAGTCATACTTCCCATGGGCGAAAACTCACCAAACTACAGAAATGTCCGGCCCCAATGCCAGATTTACTTAATTCCAAGGACATGTCAATATTCCTCCTGGGGGGGGGGCACAATAAGCGTTTGAATTTTAAAAACTTTAAAAATACCTACAAAATCAACAGTACATGCTACAGTTTTGAAACGTTCACCAAACTGTAGCCCCAATACTGCTGAAACTTTAGTCCACTTAAACTCGTTACAAATTATGAAGTCCATCACTCAGTTTTTTTCAAAACCTGTAAAACTTATAAAACCTATCTCCTCCCACAACTTTTGCTCAATTGTCACCAAACTCGCTAGAGAGCATCTTCAGACCGTCCTCCACAAAACTTGTTTCTTGGATTTTTGATTTATCAAAAATTAAGCCTACAGTGCATCAAAATGTTTGACTGTAAACAGTACTGTAAACATATACTATCAAATTCTTGCTAAATACATTTTCAATCTTCCTGAAAAAAATTGAGAATATGTTGGAGTCATGGTAGATGATGTTTGACAAATATCAGAATTTACCTAAAAAACTGAATTTTTGAGAACATTTTGAATTCTGCTCCCATGTGAATAACTGCAGTCAATGCAAGCAGCATTTTTAAACATCGGTTATTCACTTATGGAGCAAATCAATCATTGTTAAAAATAAATTACCAACATCTCCATGCTGCAATATGTGTATTTTCAGATTTTTGTCTTGATAACTGAATTTTTTTTACAATGGTTTCAAATCTGCCTGCACAACAGTGAATAGCTTAATGAATTTGTGAAGCCACTGTTGAATTGCAACTTGTCAATTAGCTCAAAGTGATAGATGACAGTCTTTGATTCCAGAAGTTGTGAGTTCAAGCCTCAAGTGATCCAAAATAAACATTGTTTTCAATTGTTTGTTTTTTTGTCAGCATGACTTCATTTAAGATTGTTCTCAAACAAAAACTAGATGATATTTTACTTTAATTACGATAACTGCAACTTTTATTACACACAATCAATTTAAAAGATAATCCTTCAAGTCTCAGTTTGTCTTCATTAGAGTAAAATATCATGTAGTTCTGCTCAACACACGTCAACGACACCAACGTGTCAGAGAAGAGATGAACATGAACAATAAATCTGCTCGTATTGACAAGTGCAGTTCTGGTTCAGTTCTGTGTGCGGCTGATAAACAGGAGCAGCTCTACAATGTGAGGAGACGACGTCACTAACGAGGCTGTCGGCTGCGACGCTGATATGATATTTCATTAGTTCGCCTCTCTATTAGTCACATCATTTGAACAAAGCGCACGATGCTCCCCTGTGCCACAACTGTATGAATAATCAATGTAGTGTAAATGATGCATGAATTATAAAACCCCGCGTTCATCTGGACAGAAATAATGACATCGGTCTCTGGCGTGCGTCCGTCTGTTCTGAACGACTTCCCGACGATGTGTACGCGATCCTACCTGAGCTTATAAATCAGAAATCTGCACTGGAATATTTGAACGGGTTGATTAACAACCACCTGTGTTTGGCGCGAATGGAGGCGATTTCGAATCATTTCGTACAAAAACGCTCGACATTTGGAGGCAGCTGCTCGTCTGGTGACAAAGAAGAGGCAACTGGAACAAAAGGGGAAATTTACCGCGGTGAGAAACAATGAGAGCTGGTGTTTTGACAGGGCTTCCAGGGGAGGTTTAACTCGCGCTGCAGCCAAGAGACGCCGTGTTCTCTCCAGATGCTCTCTGAATTCTGAGAAGAGGGGGAGACGTGCAAAAAAAAAGGAGCAGCTTCTTCTCACAAAAAGAAAGAAAAGAAAGAATTTGCATCCGTCACTGTCGGGCAGGCATCTGGCATCTAATCGGAGCTCGTGGATGGAGGGACGTGGGGGGAAAACAAGGAGGCGACAGGAGGATGTATGATGGGTGAGAGTCAGCAGCCATGTGGCTTCACTCTCCCCGTCTCTCGCTCTGTCATTCCCTTTTTTTAAAAGTTGGCTTTGTGCCCCCGCGGCTCCCCCGTCACCCCGCCATCCCTCTCCCAGCAGAGCGTGGACGCCAAAAACCGAGACTGTCTCGTCTTCAAACAGAGCGGCTGCCAAAAGCTCTGCTGCATGAATACATCTCAATTCTTTCAGTCAGAGACAACTTTGAAAGGGAATAAAAGTGGAAGTTAGTGGATTAGTTTAGCCAGCTGACACCGATATTGTCCAACATCAGAGGCATTTATTTGGTAAGAGTTGGTTGAGAGCGATGCCCTATTTTTCAGGAAAACAAGGTGGTGTCATTCTGCTACATAACGCTTAGAAACAATGAAATAAAAGGATGCTCTGTGCGTCTTTGACTTATCATTTCCTGTTTTTTCCAGGTCTGTTGCACTCCGGTTGGGTTCAGGCAACAAGATGTTAAGGTGAGGTTGTGTTTTACTGCAGACACATACACAGGAGGCAGGAAATGTGGGGAAACACAACAAAAAGCCAGCTTTAATCTTACAAAAGCTGAACGAGTACAAAAACAAAAAGCAGCACGACACAAAAACTAATCAGAAAGGACAAAATACAAAGAAGTGCAACTCTAAGCGAGAAGAAAGAAACCAAAAAATCCAAAACTGGAGATACGAGGAACAACAGACCAGGAAGAGACGGACTGACGGAGTAGCGGGGAACATCACAAAACAAATTGACCAGGAGTTCAGGGAGAACAAATGCTGTGTCTCAATTCAGGGTCTGCATCCTCTGAAGGACTCGGCCTCTGCGGTCTTTGAAGGCGAGTCCTTCAGAGAGACCTTGTTAACCTCGTCAGCCGTTGTTAAATGTGACGGTCTAGCCTTTGGAGCATTTCCTGGTTGTTTTACCCTCACGTCACGATTTCTGCCACCCAGGCCGGCGAAAGTGACGATCTACGCCACGCGATGTCGCCATTTTCTCTCTTTCGTTCTTCTTTTTCGGGCGTGCAAAGAATCTTGGGATATGTGAGGCCACGAAGGATCGTAGCGGTGCATCCTCCAAAAACAGGGAGAAGAAGAAGGAGCATCGAGAGGAGCCTTCGAATTGGAACAGCCTTCACGCAGCGTTGTGACATAATTGACCTTCGAATGCTCCTCCGAAGGATGCAGACCCTGAATTGAGACGTAGCAAAAGACTGAATACAGATGCACTATCTCTAGTTTTTCTATGCATGTCAATAAAGGTTTCATACGAGGTTTGAGAGGCATGGCTCTCTCCACAACAGAAGGAGAAACATGTTTTTATTCTTTTTATTCCTCACACATGGTGACATGCAGGCCTGGATATTTACTGCTGGATTACTCTCCGGCTCACAGTAGCACATTCTCAGAAGCAAATGCCAAGAAGCCTGTACCGAGGCCAGCGTGAACATATTTATTAAATATTTACGACGGGGGATTAAGAGCGCGCTGTTTGTTTGACGTTATAGCCCGGCTGACAAATCTTCTGTTATAACAGTGTAAATCACACGCAACGAGAGGAATGATCTTTATGAGCAACATACTGAAATGAGTGATGAAGCCTTGGCTGCCTCCACACTTGGCGACTTCTTCCTCGCTGGACGTGCACGATGGAGGCGAGATGGGCAGGTAGGAAGTCGCAGGTGGAGCTCAGATGATTTAAAGCTTCTCTCGGTTGAGGCACCAGATTTGACCTTCAGCATCGCAGCGCGCGCCGTACGTTTAGATTAAAATCCACCCAAGCGGTTCGAATTGTTAAACACTCAAGTGAAGAAGCTAATAAGAGCCACAGAGCTCGACTTCTTTAAGAGAAGTGCTTCTGCTGAACACACATCTACAAGCCTGCACCGTGTAATCCCTGGAATTACAATGCAAATGAACAAAAGGATATCCAAAATATGAGGCGCGTGGGCTCCGTGTGACACCGCAGCGGGAGATGGACCTCTTCTCAGGCCGCGCTGCACAGTTAAGTGCTGCGTCGCATTAGTCAAAGCAGCACCTGTCAGCAGGCACGATGCATTTCCATAAATCCACTGAAAGCTTCTGATTAATATAATTTGCTCGGCTTCAGTCGCTGCACTTTTATGAATTTATAATGGTATCGAGAAGGACAGCTGCTGTTCGCTCCAACCAAACCTTCACTGTGGTGGATGATTTAACGTATGCAGTTCTTTCTGTAATGAGGACTTTAATGGATTCTTTGTGTAATCAACAAAAGATCGTGGAGAGGTAGAGCTAGTGCGATGGCATCAAGAGCTGAATTTCAAGGAATTGTTTGACGTGATGGGATTATCTCGGAGCGAAGGACGGAGATGTTGGCCACTCTGGTGTGCATTAGGCTGTAGATTGTAGACGTGGGAACATGAACGGTCCTGGACAACATGCTGCACTCATGGGTGCACTTAGAAAGGAAATCTGTGAAGTATCGTCAAGAGGAGGATGAGAGAGATCAGACCAACAGTACGGACGAGCCGAAGGCCGTAATCAAAGCAACCCGGGCTTCCATCACGCATCCATGACGCGCTGCATCGACTTTTCTGTATCATAAATAAATGCGTTATTTTTTATTTGGTCTACTGTGAGATTCTGATGTAACTTTTCAATGATATTCTAATTTTCTAAGATACTGTCAGTCCACAAAATACCTCCCAACACTTCTTCTCCTCATGGACACAGACGTCTGCTGAGAAAACAGAACTGAATTGGTAGTTTAAATTCTGTTAAAGGTGCAGTCTGTAGACAATGAGAAAGATCTTTTTAACCCCCTCTGTATTGATCGCAGTGGATTCCGATCAGCTGTGTGCAGGCTGTTGCAGACTGGCTCCTAATTAATGAGTGAAAGCAGCTCGGGCCCTTTTTGCGACAACGGGTCAGACTGGTTCTGATTCTGCCCTTGACTCGCTGCAGACCTCTGTTAAGATTTATTTGCTGCCCCAAATCTTTTCTCGCGGGCAGTCGTGTGTGAGCTGAGTAACAATTGAGGACTTAACTTGAGGTTTTAAAAGCAGATTTCATTTTCATTATTATCCCCTGAAGAGGCTTTTATAATTTTTGCTTTTCTCAGCACCACTATGGTTGTACTTTGTTTACATGTGGCGGACCCTGCCAGCTTTTTCTAGCCTCAAACAGTGTTCTGAGACCTTATTTCCCTCTGGGAACGGCTTATTCATTATTTATATCTGAGTTCTTTTAAAGCAATACATTTGCTGTAAACCGCAGTCGTGTTCTTCTGCGTCTGGTGGAGTTTTATCTGACACTTCTACAGCACCGGTACCTGACATTCTCAATTAACCTAATGAGCTGACGGGAGTCAGCCGGCATGAACACACGTAATTAGATTTAGCAGCTTGAATTACTGAGTGACAGTGATTGGATTGATTGATTGAATCTGCTCATCAGTGGCAGCGTAAATGGCAGACATGTAGCAAGGCGAGGCTGCAGACTTGTTCTGTCGTTGGCGTTGATGAGCAGGTAACAAAAGACTTCATAACAACATAAGAACAAGTAAATGTGTCTAAACAGAGTGATGAAGGCCGGGCTGCTGTTTGTGTCGGTGTGAACGTCATAGTGTCATCGACAGGAGAGGACGTCTCGTTACTCTTAAAGGGATATTCCGGTGTAAATTTAATCCATGGTCTAACACACCAGGAAACTGTGTTTCTCTCGAGAGATCAAGTTAGCAGAGCGCTAATTTTAGTTTTATCAACCTCAGAAACGACCGTGCGACAACAATACACTGCAGTAAATGGATCCAAATATAAACCGCCTCCAAAAAGCCACAAATAATGCTCAGAACAGCACCAAACTTCAGCAACAGTACAAATAGGGTCTCAGCACATAGTCCGGGGCATCTAACCTCCGCTAGCTTAGCTGGATTTCTACTGAAAAGCTGACTAAATTTACCACTCTTCTGCAGCAGCTTCCTGTTGACGGGAAGTCCCGACGAGTCGATTACCGAGTGCAGTAGAGTTCCGCGGCTCATGGATGAAAATGTATGATTATGACTCCATGGAAAAGCAATCAAAGTTCATGTGTGTCTTACCTGCCAGTTTATAACAGTTATTATCGAGAGCGGACAGGGAAAAGAACGGAATTGAGCATTTCTAACCGCACTCGGTAATCGTCGCGTCGGGACTTCCCCGACCCGGAAGCTGATGGAGGAGAGTTGAACTCTGTTTTTAGCTTCACAATAGAAATCCAGCTAAGCTAGCGGAGGTTAGATGCCCCGGACTATGTGCTGAGACCCTATTTGTACTGTTGCTAAAGTTTGGTGCTGTTCTGAGCATTATTTGTGGCTTTTTGGTGGAGGTTTATATTTGGATCCATTTACTGCAGTGTATTGTTGTCGTGCGGTCGTTTCTGAGGTTGATAAAACTCCGTAAATTAGCGGTCTGCTAACTTGATCTCTCGAGAGGGAGTCTAACACAGTTTCACGGTGTGTTAGACCATGGATTAAACTTACACCGGAATATCCCTTTAAAGCCAGTTTCCTTTTGTTGATGAGGAAAGAAAACTTGGCTGATGCACAGGGCTGCGCCACGACGTCTGGCTGTAATAATCTAGAATTAAAACACACAGGACACAAATCAGACTACTGGAATGTAAAAGGTTTATCCTGAGAAGGACGTGGACGCGTGTTCTTGCATTAGCCTTGGTCCAGATCCTCCTGCTGGCTCCTGATTCGTTGGTTGGTTGCTTTGGGGACATGTTAGTAGGAGACAGGAAGTTGTGTGTTCGATATGAGAGATTTATTAAAAATTATCACCTGGAAACGACGATTCTGTACCACAGCTTGTGCCAATCCATCAAACGGTCGTCACCGAGGTGAAGTCAGGGAATCATTAAAGCTGGATTCATCTTCTAGGGTTCATGAATGTCTGCGCTACATTTCCCAGCAGTGTCGGATCACCACATTTATTACAAGTAAGGGAGGTGAAACCGCAGATTCATCAGGTGGTGAACTGCAATCCTCCACGTCAGACTGGAGTTAACTTCATCATGTACGAGGTGGGCAGAGCTGACGGCGGATCAAAAAATTAAAATGTCAATATCAGCCGGAGGTATCAGCGGATATAAAGACATATTGCTGTGGGAACAGTGTGTGTGTGTGTGTGTGTGTGTGTGTGTGCTCCTGGCTGGTTATTATGGCCTCGACGTGCGAGGCGGTGAAGCTGATGACAGTGGAGTGAAATGATAGTCCTTCAGTTTGTCTCTGGAGAGTCGCCTCCCAGGACTCAAGCCTCCGCTCAGCTCTCCAGCACCTGCCTCCACACACACACACACACACACACACACACACACACACACAATCACTTATTTACACACTCACGCCGAAACATTAATGCACAGGCAGACTTGATGATCTCATGTGAACGTGGATGCGCGTGCACAGATTTGTAATTTCTCGTCCCCCTTCGACTGAACGCAATCCGCCGGGCTCCGGTCGCTTCGGCGCTCAGTGACACTGAAAGATGTTTTAAAGTGTTTTACTCATAAAATAATGCCTGACAAATGAAGAGAGACAGCTCGAGGGACCAACATGAGGCTATGAAAAAGAGGGAGCAACTTAAGTTATGCAAAATTGTAACTCAGATCATGAAATATTGGAGCCTTCTTGTTAATTCAGGGTAAAATACATCAAGTTAATGTTTTCTTTCATTATGAAGAGCGTCAGTTTGTAGCCGGCTGCCTGCTTCTGTGTCTAGCAGCTGTTTGAACACACTGATTTCACCATTTACATTCAATTTATGAGACAAGACAACATTTTATTGATACTAAACATGTCAAATTCTACAAATACACTAAACAGTAGGCTACTTCTGGAGAAAGTCACCAGACTCCCTTAAAAAAATGCTACATTTAGTGAGTGGTTGAGTTACAAGATACTTTATAATCTTTATGAAACGCTGTCTATGACTAATTCTTAATCATTTGGGCCTTCTTGTAAATTCTGCAAATGTTCTACATAGATGTTTCAGTGATTTATGTTTTTTTATGTGCACAGAGCAGGAAAGGAGACACAGCAAGCGTCGACCCCTAAATGCACAACTCATAGACAGCTCAGGTGTGCAAAGTCTTTTCTGAAGGCAGGTCTGAAACGAGACGGGAGTTAGAATCCAAAACAAAACAGGAAACGGGAGAAGTTCAGACGAGACGCGACACCGAGAGGAATCACACGGACCGGAGGTAATGGCAGCGAAACACATCCATCCTCCCTGTGACGATCAGGTGCCGGCTGTTTGTCAAACCTGCCCGCACTCTGACACACCTTACCGAGTGTGGAAGAGGGCTGATGGAGGTATTATCATCGGCTGGTGGGCTGCAGGTGCTCCCCGGGGACTGATGGAGCACCTGAGACGTGATAATCAGCCTCCATGAAACCTCCCCAGGCTCATTTTCTACCCCCTTCCTTTCCTTCCTCCCTCGTTCCCAACACCTTTCTCTCTCTTTCTGTCTTTCTTACCTTCTGTCTTGATTCTCTAAGCTATCATCTTCCTCCCACAGTATTTCTCCCTCATGTCCCCTTCAACCAACTCCCTCTTGTTTTTTTTTTGCCTCCAGTCATTTTGCTGCTACTGTCCCCCATTTTCTCACCTCTCAGTTCTTCAATCTCCTGTTGAGTTTCATGTTGTCGATAATAGTTTGGGTCTGCTGCCATCATCTTGTTTTGATTCCTCTCTGTCTGCATCAAGTGTATTTTCTCTGCAGCCTTCAACTGGAGCCGGAGACGTCAAACCTCTGTCTAAATGCTGTTCAGTGCTGATGAATGAAGCAGTATTTTACTGTATTCAAGTATTTTGGGTGTTAATTCATATTTTTATAGATACATTTTCCTATTTTATTCACCAGGTAACCACAGAAGAATATAACTTTTTGATAATAGCAGTAAAAAATACAATTCGATGTCGAGATTCAGGAAGAATCGTTCATTTCATTTGTTCGTTCATTCAGTTGTGTTTTCGGTACAACGTTGTTCAGCGGTGAGTCATGTAATGCAGTTCTCAGCTCCTCATTCTCAAACGATCGTGCTAACAGTCAACATAACACTGTAGTTCAAGGCAAACACAACAGTGGATAATGTGAATATTCACCTTGACATTAAGTTGACATGTACTGAAGGTAAGCCAAGGGCGACTGACTGACTGAACGAGAACGATGAGCTACGAACGAAATGAAATGTTGTTTTATTGTCATGGAAACCGTTGCTATGCTTTCCTGTTTCTCATTGGCTAAAATTTGACGACAGTGTCCTAGACTCATCATACGATTGGCCGGCTCTCAGTCCTCTTCACCACTCTGGTAAATAAACAGTGAACAACACAGAGACAAGTCTGTGAGAACTAAAGAACGAACGAGAGAGAAGTGAAACATGGAATCAGGACAGTTCGTTACTTCGAACTGATTCGTTCGTAAACGAGCCATCTTTGGTGGAAACGACCTTTGCATGATGGCAGCGGCACATAAAGTCTCAATCTGGTACCACTTTGCTCTCATCTGGCTGTAATTTGGGTTTCAAGGAACCAAGCAAATCCATGCAAAAAATGAACTAATATTTGTGACAATTGTTGGTTAAACATCCCGTCGAATATGCAACACTGCCGTTACCTTGATCCAACATACTTTGGTGTTTGTCCCAATTATCCCCACCTCCTAAAGTAAAGTGTTAAATGTGGAATAAGGATGAAGAGGTAAGAAGACTTGAGGAGGAGCACAGATGGTGCTGCTCAGCGCTTCTGGCTCCTCTGACAGGAGCTCGCTCGATGAATCTCCCTCCACTGGTTTGGAAAATGACAGGAAGCAGATGCAGTGCAGGGCAGAGCTTCAGAGGCTGACGGCCGACCTGATCATTATGACCTTCTATTAAAGAAAAACATCACACGCTGGCTGTGGTTTATTCCTCATATTGAAGGTGCTCCCTCCCTGATCTAACGGTCAGGAGAGGGTATTTCTGCTCATCATTACAGTCCATAAAAACCTGCAGGAAAATGTCTCGTCATCATGTCGTAATGAGCTGCTGTCTGCAGTCCTGAGGTGGTCTGAACCTGGTTTCTGTCCTGCAGATAACAACACGATAGCAGGCTAAAAAGACCAAATGTGATCATGTCAAACGAACACAAAATGAATCAGCAGCTTTACTAGCTGTGCTGCTCAGCTGCTATGATCATTTACAGTAGTTTTTAAACCGTGCTGCAGAGTTTTAGATATTTCAATGTGTGTTTTATAATTGTTACGCTTGAGATGTTTAATCAATTGAAGTCTGCGGACGTTTTCGAGGTAACGCAGCAAAGACAGATCAATCTGGTCATTTTGCTTCTGTCAGTTAAACCAGAACATCTTCATGCTAAATATTAGCTTGAGCCAGCAGCCTGTTAGCTTTCGCTTTTAGCCAAAAGACCAAAACAGAGGCGGAAAACAGAGTCGCCGCTTTTTGGAAGAAAGCACAGCGATGTTAACCACGTCAGCGAATAGTTTGAAGTGTCGCTGTCTCACAGTGAGTCTCGTTAACTGGTGAGGAGGACTTTGTTGGTCTGGACAGCTAATTCTTCTCATTTTTATGCTAAGCTAAACTAAGCTAATCACCTACCGGCTCCAGTTTCATATTGAGGAGAATTATTCTTTTAATCTAAAGAATCCGACTTAAAAAACTCTGATTTGCGTAAAAACTACTGGTGCAAAATACCGGAGAGTCGTTCCAGTTGTCGCCTCGTCTAGATTTGCAAAGTCAGTTAAATATTCAGCCTTTGCTTTAGAGATAAATTCTTGCTGGCAGACAACACGACAACTGTAGGTAAACTCCAGACTCCTGCAACAAATCGCCGCTAGAGGTCTCAGAGGGAGATTTCAACTCAAACGAGACTTGATTTTGATTGTATGCAACAAAACAAGGAAGGAATAATCTCTGTAATGTTAACAAGCAATTGTGGACGTAACTGTGGACAGTCGGAGTCGCACCTGAAGAGTTACGTTGCAACCATAGCAGTCAAAACTGTTACGTATGAATCATACAGACACCAAAACACAGAGATATAAAGCCCATTCTCTCTAATTACCAGTACTCGATTGTATCTCAGCTTGATTTCTTTCCTCTGTCAAAAGTTTCCTGCTGAATTTTTGGTCTCATTCACCAGCATCGTCGTCTTCAACACAGCATGATGTTTATTTTGTAAATCATCGTCCAATTTAGAGTAAAATAGACAATAAAGCAGGGTGTGTTGCAGTTTATGACTGACTACCACTCAGTCTTAGCTGTCAGTCCGATCCAACGACCGCACGACAACAATACACTGCAGTAAATGGATCCAAATATAAACCGCCACCAAAAAGCCACAAATAATGCTCAGAACAGCACCAAACTTCAGCAACAGTACAAATAGGGTCTCAGCACATAGTCCGGGGCATCTAACCTCCGCTAGCTTAGCTGGATTTCTATTGTGAAGCTAAAAACAGATTTCAACTCTCCTCCATCAGCTTCCGGGTCGGGGAAGTCCCGACGCGACGATTACCGAGTGCGGTTAGAAATGCTCAATTCCGTTCTTTTCCCTGTCCGCTCTCGATAATAACTGTTATAAACTGGCAGGTAAGACACATATGAACTTTGATTGCTTTTCCATGGAGTCATAATCATACATTTTCATCCATGAGCCGCGGAACTCTACTGCACTCGGTAATCGACTCGTCGGGACTTCCCGTCAACAGGAAGCTGCTGCAGAAGAGTGGTAAATTTAGTCAGCTTTTCAGTAGAAATCCAGCTAAGCTAGCGGAGGTTAGATGCCCCGGACTATGTGCTGAGACCCTATTTGTACTGTTGCTGAAGTTTGGTGCTGTTCTGAGCATTATTTGTGGCTTTTTGGTGGCGGTTTATATTTGGATCCATTTACTGCAGTGTATTGTTGTCGTGCGGTCGTTTCTGAGGTTGATAAAACTCCGTAAATTAGCGGTCTGCTAACTTGATCTCTCGAGAGGGAGTCTAACACAGTTTCACGGTGTGTTAGACCATGGATTAAATTTACACCAGAATATCCCTTTAAACTTGAAACCTTCTGGCTCAAAAAAACCCCCAAGATGGAGACGAGCATAATGCCAACTCTCAAAGTGGTCGTCCGCGGAACAATGAGTGACGTCACGGTGGCACAGGACATGTTTTTTTTTATCTAACTCCAGCATCACCTGGCTCCTTCTCCTTCATCCTTTGTCCGTCTCATCTCTGTTCACCCTCAGTCGCAGGTCAGGATTCACAAAGACACACAGAGACTGAGAGCTGCTGCACATCCACAGGATAAATAGTTTTCTGACCTGTTCTCTCTCTGATTGTTACTGAAGACACTCTGTACCCCTCGCACCTGTACTTTGATCTGCACAAAAGAGAAAGAACACACACACACACACACACACACACACACCTGTGGTTGTTGTTGTAGCTTGAAATGATCACAAAGCCAGCGAATCATATATCAATACTGTAATTACTCCTTTCTTTTCTTCTTCAGTACATTAAAATTGACATTTTCTGCAAAGAGCACAGATAAAAACACCCACTGTACACTTAATGTGACTCCACAAATGGCAGTTTAACAAACGGAGGCAGTAACAGATACACAGTCACCTTTTTTAGAGCAGCATTGAAAAGATTCACATGATGAAATCTTCTTTTTTTTTTTGTTCACCTCAAATGGCAAAAGCATGACTGAATAAGAGAAACAGAAACATCTTAAAATACTGTCTCAACTTCAGGAATACAGAAAGCGTGATAAGAAACAAGTAAAACATCGATACAGTAAAGTAGGCAGACAAACATGGCTGCATCTGAAAAGTGCCTGATAACCGCTCAGATTTATATCGTATCAATGTTCAGCGTTCTTTGGACTTTGAATGAAACACTGAGGTTGAAGTGTGGACGCTCAGGTTTGTGGTTTATGAGGGATTAAAGAAACTCTCAGAGGAACAGGATGATTTTTATTCCTATACCTGCAGGAGATCTACAAACAGAGGACTATAACTTAATGTAATCCCCCTCAGATAAAAGCTGACAGTCAGAATTTTACAGGATGAGGCTCAGAAAAAGAAATAAAACGTTTCTTTGTTCTCAAAAGAAAAAGTCTACAATGCATTAATCTTTCTCACAAGGCTCTGAACAGCCGGGCGGCGTCGACTCGAGCCTGCATCCCAAAAATACTTTTTCCCTCGAACGTTATAAAACAATTATTTTGGGAGCGTGACAAGAAACCTGGAATGACAAAAGTCTTGAACACCGAAAGCCTGAAAGACTTGATTGAACAGGCGCCAACAGAGACTCGATTGAACTTAACTGTGCTGATTGTAGTCAGCTGACCGACAGAGTTAACGACTCTCACATCAGTATTTTGTTCGAGAAAGTTTCACTGTCGACTCAAAAATGATGTCTGCAGGACTGATAGAGAGCCGAGGTCACGCCCCGTCTGGTTTCCGTCATCGGACCTTATTTCATAAAAGACAGATCATTTATTGATCCTGTTTAAGTTGCGTCAAGAATCACACAAATGTTTTCCCAAGTCAGTTATCAGACTGTGTAAATACATCGTTATAAAGACGACACAGTCTCGTTAGTGACGTCTTCTCGTTGTCGAGCAGCTCCTGTATATCAGCCACACGAACGTATCTTTTTATTTGACATCGTTCGTGTGTGATTCGTGACACAATTCACACCGAATCAAGAATTTATTCGTCTCTTCTCGTTGACGACTGTACACATTTTGGCGACTTCCACTCTTTCAGTTTTTCAGAAGACAGTAAACTGCTCTAGAAATATAGAAAATGATATCAAAACTGACTATGTGTTGCTCACACTGATTTTTTCAGTGTAAAACAAAGTAAACTCAACAAAAACACCTCAGGCTGACTGAAAATGTAAACAACGAGGATTCGTGAGCCCTCGTCCGTTTCATGCCAAATTAGATTAACAGCATCACAGAGCGAAAAACCAAACCGTCTGACTCTCAGCCTGCTGATTCAATTTAGGAACATAAATGCAGATAAAAGGTCGGACTATGACGAAACCCAGTCTGCTGCTGCACCGAGGTGACAGTCAGGCTGATGTATGTCGATGCAGAGACCGCTGAAAGTAAAAGGGATCGTCCTGCGCGTCAGTAAAAGCAGCGATACTCAGTTTTCAGACGCAGCCATGATCAAGATGAAGCAGAGGTATATGATCATTTGTACTAGAACAGGCACTACAGTAAGAAGATGTCTCTTCATGGCACAGAGTCAGCATCTTTCCCCCCCCACGAGTCCACTCGATACTGCACGGTAACATCTTTCCATGGATTCATTAAATTCACAACACGACACAGATACAGACGATCTTCTACATCATGGTTCAGAGTGAGTTCTCTGCTCAGCTCACATTCAGAAAGGTACGGCAGATTCACAAAGAGAGACCACTGGCATCCGAGCACGATAGAGAATAAAAACCAGAGCGCAGGAAGTTAAAGTATTTTTTTAACAAGCAACAATATCGAACTGAACTGCAGCAACGCACGTCTTTACACTGATCACTGTTCACATGGCAGAGGCTGTTTTTTGCAGGGTGCTGTGGGCTCGACCCTGCAGCTGAGACAATTCATCTGTGTGTGTTTGTGTGTATATATATATTTATATATATATATATAAATATATATACGGGCGCACAGTAATGAAGCATCATCTGTGTGCACATTCTTGCTGTATAAAAGACACTGATGCACCCGCGAACGTCGAGCTACTGGTGGCACTCTCAAAACTACTCAGGTCACACACATGCAAGGATGCACGCAAACATCCGTGTGTGTGTGTGTGTGTGTGTGCCTGCATGCTCCGGCGTATGTTCGGCTGGTTGTCCTCTTCACGTCTCGGCTGTAATTAACATGATTGGAGAGCGAGGGGATGGATAGAAACACAGGAAGAGATGGTGCTGATGAGGCTATTCACCCTGCTGTGGAGCCTGCCTGGCGCCTCTCCTCGGCAACAAGCTGAGCATCTTTTGTCTCCAACGCTACAGCTCTCATCATCGAGTGTGTAAGAGTGTGTAAGTGTGTGTGTGTGTGCGCTCGACAAAGTTGATTACACATTCATTAAAGCCCCCAGCCTCTCGTTCACCAGCTCCACTTGACCCGTGCAAGTGACGGGGCGGATGAACACGAACGTACTCTGTGTTTAGACAGCAAAGGTTTTGGATCAGGGCACCGTGTCCAAATTAAAAAATCAATTACAGGAAAAAGGTTTCAAGGATGTTGATGATGTAGAAAAAGATGGAGTCAGAGTCTGGATATGTTATATAACAGGACTGTCATTTCCCCCCCCGCTGTAATTAAATATAATTGGCTCGGTTGAGAATCACATTTTACAGGATCTTTCTTTGACGTGGTTGGTTACGTGCGTGTGGCCTCGACAGGTTAAAAGACAACTGTCGATATGGACGCATCAAATGTGCCTCTTTTAAATAAAACACTTCATCGCACTCGACACTTTGTTTAAGAGCCACTGATAGGAGTTATAATTTGACGTTGTTTGTGTGATCTGTCCTCTCCACGAGGACGTATGTAAAGAATGATTATGAAAAACTGTATTTGTGCTTCAGAGTCTTTTTATTGTGTAGCAGATTCTGTTTTTTAAGTCTCGAGAGAGAGAAGACAGAATATTTTGTTTAAATGAGCAATTTGTGGTTTTGTAGAAGAAAATGTAATCAGAAGCGGAAAAAAAACTCACTGACTGATTTCTTTCTGTCAAAAATGAACCTCTCACTGTTTTCATGATTGGTTTTTAAAAAAATTGGCAGTCATCTGTGGTTTTAGTCACATGACGTATGCTGTTCTGTGTTCTAGACCAGCAAAGTGTTGGTGGAGCTCTGGAACCGAGTCTGGACCGTGTTCTGATATCCATACTTCCCGTACTTACTACACTTAGTTTGAGTACTTAGGGTGTTCCGATATCGATCGCGGCGAAAAGAAGTGTACCTAAAGGACCCGGATGTTGCCCTCATAACGGCAAAAACATTGAGTGTGCAACGATGTACATTTTACGCACTCAACGGCCGCCATCTTGTCTACGTAGCGGAAGAAGCGAAGCCAGGCAGAGGCGCTCAGCTCGGATGTTTTTTTTGTTAAATGGCTACCGAGACGACAATGCCTGCAGGGGAGCCATACTGCAGGATTGTAGGATTGTAATTGTTAAAAAGTAAAGTCGTAGATGTCTTTTGCTCACCGTTCAAAGCGGGGTTTTTTTTGGCGGGCGACGAGCCGCGGCGGCTGTCACAATCGTAATTTCCGGTATGGGCACCACAGAGTGTACTGCGGATAGTGTACTCATGGAAGTATGAATATCGGAACACAGCTCTGGTTCTTTTGTTTCTGTAACCCACAGAACTGCCTCCAGGGAAGGCACTGGCTCAGAACCAGCACCTGAACCGCCTGGGTTGAAAAGGGGCAACAGGACCCTTTTGAGACCGAGCTGCAAAATAACCTTTAAACTTGAAATGACATTTTTCGACCTCTGCAAATGTTCTTTTGGTTTCTTGTAAACCCAACGAGGGTCGGGCTTTTTGTGAAAAAAAGACAAATCAATCAACTGACCAATCAGAAACTGGACCCCAGCAGGGAAAAGCTCCGACAGCAGCCATTCCCACCGACTGTGATTAAGGTGCCGGCTGTTATGATCGGCTGTGACACATCAGTTTTTTAATGCTGGCGCAGGGTTTGTTCTGTCGGTCGTCGGGAGGAAACGCAGCCTCGTTCACCCTCCTGTACACTTACTGTTTGAGCTAATGTGCTCGCAGGAGTCCACGCAGACGAGGAGCATTTCCCTTTATCCAGCTGACTGACTCCAAATCATCACATCAGAGCAGGAGGCATCAAGGGTGCAGGTCTCGTTCATACTGTAATCAGATAACTACGTTCTAATGACATCAACCGTAATGTGCTCGCTCTCCGAGGCTGAACTGTGATGATCCCGAGAAGGTCGGCTCCGTCTCAACCCAGCGTCCCGTTATCAATATCATTTGAGGCTGATATGCATCTCTGAGTGTTTAGAAAAACAAAAAAAACAAAGTAAAGCATTGCCGCTGGCTGAGAGACTGCGAGGAGAAGCGACGATTTAATTTACTTTCATGCTTTCAATTTGAAGTTTGACTGGATTTTGGATATTTAAAAAATCCAAGGTCTGCAGGAAAACAACGTCCTCTATGAAATGTTGAAATAATTGTAGCTCGAGCACAACACGCACATCCTGTTGAGGTGTAGTCGACACTTTGACACGTACCATATGCTGTTTTTAATGGAAATAAGTCTGGTGTTGGACCCTCGCAGGCTTACTGCCAACACTTCAGCATGTACAAGTGTTGTGTCCATGCATTTTCCAGACATCATAACAGGTCAGCGAGGCCGGTCCTGTTTCTTAACACACCGATGACAGATGAAGCATCTTGTTGCCCATATTTGGAGCACATGACTACATTCCTTTAGTAACCATCAGACCTGCATTCACGGAGTCACGTCGGGGAATAACATGAGGTCAGATTGTGTTTGTTAAGTCTTTACTCTCAGGCTGTCGCTGGGAAAGATGAGAAGCAGGTATAAACTCTGCACAAAAAATAACCTACACGGCCATATTTGTTTTTTAAATTATCATTTTTTAATCTTGCCATTATGTGTCATTTTATTCGACTGAACTGAGCATCCTAAAAAATTTTAAATGTGTAACTTTATCACAATTTTTTAAAGGGTAACTAAAAGAATACAAATCTTTTTGTGGCTCCAGACAAAGCTGCACGGAAGTCTGATAAAATGAGTCGTTCAGTCGCTAAGATGCATTGTGGGTAATGTAGGCTGAGGGTTTTGATAAAGGAAGAAGAATGCATGGAATAACAAACATGGCATCTCTAATATATAATACATTTAATAATATTTAATAAACTGTCCATAATAAGTCCAACAGTCTTAAAGCACTTTTAAAAACCTGCTGCCTACATTACCCACAATCCCACTAAACCACTGAGTGACCAAAGACTGAATAAAACATCCTAAAAAATGTTAAATGTGTAACTTTAAAGGGTAAATAAAAATAGTACAAAGCCTTTTGTGGCTCCAGACGAAGCCGCATGAAAGCCTTATAAAATGAGTCTTTCAGTGGCTAAGATGCATTGTGGGTAATGTAGGCTGAGGGTTTTGATAAAGGAAGAAGAATGCGTGGAATAACAAACACGGCATCTCTAATATTCAGTTTTTCAACTGTCCATAATAAGTCCAACAATCTTAAAGTGCTTTTTAAAAACCTGCTGCCTACATTACCCACAATCCAACTTAGCCACTGAGTGACCAAAGACTTGTCCTGCTGACCTGTAAACAGCTTTTAATGTGCAAAAAAATGGTGGATTTGCCCTTTAAACGGCTGCCAAAGCAGACAGGAGGTGCTTGTTGCTCCTCCAGGTCTCTTCTACGTGTTGAGACAGAATACAGAGCGGATGTAAATCTGCGAATGACGGCCGACAAGAAAATACCACTCGAGTGACGATTGTACGTCTATCGTAATTTTCTTTTATAAATGCACGACGACCAGACGGAACAGGACGGCGTTCAGAGACGAACACACACTTCATCTTGTGTTTATAGGAGCTGCTTGTGGACGTACGAACTGAAGCTGCTGCTCACTGCAGCATAAACAACATACGTGACATTAAAAATCTATATCACTTCTAATAATAAATCTGCTTAATGAGATATGCCGTGAATTAACGAGATGATACTGTTCTCTCAGACGCTCTGTAGGAGTATTTACATTTATATTCCGGCCTCTGTGGAGAAGTGGAATGTCAGCAGACAGCAGGACGTCTGTTCTGTGTCCTCTGTTGTCTCTGCAGCTCGTCCATATGTACGTACGTAGTCTCGTATACGCTTTGTTTCGTTAGCGTTGTGCTCGGTGGGGGAACACGGTGATATAACACAGATCATGATTCAGGTGTGTCGTCTCAGTTTCACGTCAGCTGACTCTGGAATTTAAAACAACAGCTTTTGTGTCGCTGAGAATAAACCAGGAGCGAGGAGGGGGAGCGGCGGGGTGTGAAGGCAGAATGACGGCTGTCAACAGGTGATCGCTCTCTGTGTGTGTGTTGTGTGTGTGTGTGTGTGTGTGTGTGTGTGTGCACTGCATCTTGTGACATGATTTCACAGAGGAGTCATTTTCTTTACAAACTGATAATGTGATAATTGTGAGACTATTGTGTTGACTTCCAACGCATAACAAGTGTTTTCTAAGACTAATTAAAAACAGATTTTTTCTGTGTGTGTGTGTGTGTTTGTGTGTGTGTGTGTTTGTTTGTTTGTGCGCCCGGCAAATATGTAAATCTTCAGGATTTAGTGATTAAGCTCACTGCAGGATATTTGCAGTAAAAACATTCTGGATTTCCATTAATCCACTCGACACGCTTTAAGAAACTCAGAAAAACAAAAGAATAAAAACAATGCATGAAGTCACCTGGTAAGTGAAGATCTTTAAAGAAGTGGGATTATCATCATGTAAAGAGAAATCTGTTGAATGAAACTGTTTGCGTCCTGTTGGGAGACGAGCTGATAATGTCGTGTGTGTTTACAACTGTGAGAGGTGAGGACAGTTTGTCCCAGCGGGCTTCCGTAGCTCCTGCAGCCTAACCTTCCTTTTTTCCTGGCGCCCGGCAGCGTGAGCAGCGTCTCTGCGCCCGTCGCTCTGTTACAGACATTATGCTACGCAGCAAGGCACGTCGCTGCAGCTAACAGAGGCTGCCTGCGCACATTCGAAAGGCTTCGGCGTCCACAGAGCCCTTTTTTTTTTTTAAACCTTGATAATAACACACACCTCGTGTGAGTGGCGAGGTACAAATGTAATCCAGCGCAAATCGCGTTAAGACACAGAGTGCATGTTAGTGGCAGGCGGACGAGAAGAGCAGCTAATGAGACTTACATTAATATTTCACAGTTTGAAAGCGGCGCCTTGCATTCAGACGGTGAGCCGGGGACGGTTATTACGATTATTACGGTGAAATATGTTGAAAATGTAAGTGTTTCATCTTCTTTCCACTGCAGATTGATCTCTGAGCGTCACACCAGCGTTGCTTCGGGGGGTTTAGTGGCATCACGGGCGGCTACATCCGGGATGGAGTTCTCACAATCGAGCAGTTTAGGTTTTTACTTCTCACTTGACGTTCGCTCTCGCCTCTTCAGCGTTTGAAGCACTTCTCCGTTGCAGAGAAGATGCTCCCAGCTGCCGAGGATGAAAGCTGAACGACATGCTTGCCAGCTTTTCAGGTGATTGCCAGGAATTCTCAGCAACACCTGCAGGGGAACCTTAGAGCGATCCTTCAGCCAGAGAGGCACTCGAGTCCTGCTCAGGGAGACGGAGTTGGCATTCAGATCAGCCTGCAACACAGACACACACATGCAAACACTCACACACACACACACACGTTCAGAGTTTATGCTGTGTTGTTTTCCTTCTCTCCATCAGCTCGTCAGGCAGCTGAATCCACACATCTGCCTGTGTTTTCCACAGAGAGAGAGAGAGTTCCTGGAGAACTTTCTGCAAAACTCGATCTCTTCAAGCACTTTGCAGAGAAATCCCTGTTAAAACGAGGAGCTGCTGTGTGTTATTTCGCTGCACGCCGGTCTCATGTTGAAGCACCCGCTCCAAAATAGACCGTGTGAAGTCACGCAGCTTTGTGTGATCTGCGGATGTGTGATCCTTCATTCTGCAACGAGAGTGTGTCGGTGTGACAAGCAGAGGCTGTGAACACCGGAGGCGTGAGCGTCTGCTTCAGTTTGGCTTTTGAACTGGAATGTGCTCGTGTCGTATGAAGTGATCATCAACACTTTTTGGCAGCGAGCGAGCCTCTCTAACGGCGGCTGATCATTAACTGTGAGCGGCGTTGAGTACTTTACACAAAGTGCATCGTGGGTGAAGACAGCGGCTCAGTGACCAGAGGCCTCGTCTCACTTGCAAATCAGCTCACATGATATATTCCAGTGGGCACGCTGGAAATGTATTCACCGCAGCCACAGTCACCGGCAGACAAACTCACACATTCACGCTGTTCTTTTGCAGGAATACACGGCGGCAGAAGCAGCAATGTGAACAGTCAACTCACTCTCTCTCTGCAGCTGTCCTGCACAACGTCCCCCGTGTCCCTGTGAGTGCTATTCCTGCAGGTTGTTACTGGAGTAGAAGCTGGACGTCTCCGATACGGTCTTGGAGACGCTCCGTGACGAGGATCCGTTTGAGGTGAGGTCCAGGGAGGAGCAGGCTCCGACCGCGGCCCCGCCGGGGCCCGGACCTGCCGTCGCCTTGATCTTGGGATGCTCCATGTCGTCCCCGCTCTGGAGGACGGTGGACACGGTGGTCTCCATCCGGCTGGCCTTGTAAACGCTCGTCTGGGTCTGAAGGTAGCGAGTGGACTTGAGTTCCAGGCCCTCGTAGGAGCCGCGAGGGACGCAGGGGCAGCAGTGGAAGGCTTGTTTGAAACCGGCGCGAAACCTGTGTGAGAGAAGCAAAGATCAGTGTTATTGATTTTGATTGATCGATGGTGGTTTATGCACATTCAGAGCTATTAAAGGGATATTCCGGTGTAAGTTTAATCCATGGTCTAACACACCGTGAAACTGTGTTAGACTCCCTCTCGAGAGATCAAGTTAGCAGACCGCTAATTTACATTTTATCAACCTCAGAAACGACCGCACGACAACAATACACTGCAGTAAATGGATCCAAATATGAACCGCCACCAAAAAGCCACAATTAATGCTCAGAACAGCACCAAACTTCAGCAACAGTACAAATAGGGTCTCAGCACATAGTCCGGGGAATCTAACCTCCGCTAGCTTAGCTGGATTTCTACTGAAAAGCTGACTAAATTTACCACTCTTCTGCAGCAGCTTCCTGTTGACGGGAAGTCCCGACGAGTCGATTACCGAGTGCAGTAGAGTTCCGCGGCTCATGGATGAAAATGTATGATTATGACTCCATGGAAAAGCAATCAAAGTTCATATGTGTCTTACCTGCCAGTTTATAACAGTTATTATCGAGAGCGGACAGGGAAAAGAACGGAATTGAGCATTTCTAACCGCACTCGGTAATCGTCGCGTCGGGACTTCCCCGACCCGGAAGCTGATGGAGGAGAGTTGAACTCTGTTTTTAGCTTCACAATAGAAATCCAGCTAAGCTAGCAGAGGTTAGATGCCCCGGACTATGTGCTGAGACCCTATTTGTACTGTTGCTGAAGTTTGGTGCTGTTCTGAGCATTATTTGTGGCTTTTTGGTGGCGGATATTTGGATCCATTTACTGCAGTGTATTGTTAACACAGTTTCACGGTGTGTTAGACCATGGATTAAATTAACACCGGAATATCCCTTTAACCGTGACGTGTTACCTATCAGATTGTGTTGTGGGCGGGACGTTGTGTGAGAGGAGGCTGCATCAGAGACCCCGATAATCATCCAGAGGAGAAAATCCGCTACTCCTAGTATATATATATATTTACTCCACTGCACTGCTGGGATGTGCATCGACTAAAAAAAGATGTACAGTCACAAAAATAAAGGTTTGTGTGCGAGCGAAGCATCTTAATGTTCAGCATCACAAAACATCACATGTGACATTTACGAGTGGACTTTATTGGAGGCGCCTGGCGTTCAGCGGCTCTCATTTTTTGATTCTACAAACAGTTTTAAATGTTTTATACAAATGCCAAAAGTCACAGGAAGAGAGACCGAACACATGGTTATACATACGAAGCTCAAACAGAGAGAGAGAGAGAGATGAAGGAAGGAAAATGCCAATCATTGAGAGAGCCGGAGAGAGAGATGAGCAGAGACTGATGGGAAACAAGAGGACACATTTGAATTTAAATTGGGAGCTGAGAGATGATGGAGATATCACAGTACATAATAATGACTGAGCAGTCCAACCCACATATTGTCATTTTTTAGGACTTAATGAACTTCCGAGCAGAGGCGAAAAACAGCCAAGTGTGAAATCTCATTTCTCCGCCAGCACGGAGACAATTAACAGGTGGCTCTGAAGACAATGTGGCGGGGAGATTGATGAAAGACGGCGAGCAGACTCGACCATCTGTCTCCGCTTTGACCCGACAGCAATCTTTTTTAGATTCGCTGACATTTTTGTCTTGACAGGCAGACTTCTGATAATGCCAAAGAGCCGGGAGAGTAAAGCTGCCGATGTGCACGGTGGGATTCAGCTCGTTTCAAGAGACGTTAAAAAAAAAAGTTTGGAGTTTTATTCTAACTTCAGTCCGTGTGTGAAATCGTAAAGCTTCTTGAAGTGAGCACAAGCAGCATCTTTCCACGGCGACGATGTTCTCAACTGCCTGTCACTCAGCGGAGGACGGGATGCTGTTATTGGACGAGTGTACCTGCAGGTGTGTGTGTGTGTGTGTGTGTGTGTGTGTGTCTGCAGGGACATTATGATTTCTAGTAAACAAGAAAATCACCTTTCTCCTCCCTGAAGAGATTTCATTTTTCCCTCACAAAGAAAGTTATTTTGTCCCGGAACAAACAGACAGATTGGACTGCTACCTGTTTCTTTGTCAGGGTGATTGCTTGCAAATTGATGTTTTAAAAGTTAGTTGGTCTGAACTCATTCCTTTTTTTTATTCACGGTATGACTTCTTTTCCAGGACAAGAGACTTTTTTTACACTGTCCACTTCACATGCAATTAAGTTTTAAGCATTAAACTGAACTGTGAGTGAAGTGGACGGTGTGCCGGAGTCTCTTTCCTGATTTTGTCTTCTTCTGCAACCAAAATGTAACCTAGGCTAGTTTTGTGAATGTACCCGAGTCAAACCTTCGTGTAAAACCATAATTATGACAAAAAAAGAGGCACTTTTGAGTATTTTTGTTTTCAGGTCAAACTCATTTTCAATGGGAGTGCTACGGGCACTTTTACGATAGCATCAAAATCTCTATTTTTAAAACAGTAAGAAGTCTCGACACAACATGAAACTTTGCTGGTAGTATCACCAGGGTCTCTACACATGAACACGAGCATTGAGAACACTGTTTGTGTACACAGAGTTTACTAAAAAGAAGGTTTTTGAACAACTCATGTTAGCAGTAGCTTGTTCCGCTCGCCGCCGTCCTGCCAGTGGAGAAGTGTCGATCTCAGAATGTGACGTAACCTGGAGGACAGTTAAGGTGGAACTACTGTCTTCCAGCAACAACTATCCACGCGAGATCTCACGTGACTTTTCCGGCTTTTTATTTTAGTATTGTTTCTTATATGAGGCTCCTTTTTCAACTTCAAGGTCAATATTGTTTTTCGCTAACGACAAAACAACAAATTATCCTGCATTTATATGGAACTAAGCTTTAGGAGCGTTCCACCTTAACTGTCCTCCAGGTTACGTCACATTCTGAGATCGACACTTCTCCACTGGCAGGACGGCGGCGAGCGGAACAAGCTACTGCTAACGTGAGTTGTTCAAAAACCTTCTTTTTAGTAAACTCTGTGTACACAAACAATGTTCTCAATGCTCGTGTTCATGTGTAGAGACCCTGGTGATACTACCAGCAAAGTTTCATGTTGTGTCGAGACTTCTTACTGTTTTAAAAATAGAGATTTTGATGCTATTGTAAAAGTGCCCGTAGCACTCCCATTGAAAATGAGTTTGACCTGAAAAAGAAAATAAGGTAAATCTTAAAAATGCCTCTTTCATCATAATTAAGCTTTTATATGAACGTTTGACTCGGGTACATTCATAAAAAAAGCCTTGGTTGCATGTTGGCGAGTTTCGCTTTAAGGTCTGCAAAACTTCTACATCTACAACTTCTATTCCAAAATAAAAATGTGGAACACGATGTAAAACAGACGCTAAACACACTGTGATGATTTGTTAATCCTTCTTGACCTTTACTGCACTGAAAGATTTGAAGAAGACGACAACATATTTCATGTTTTTTGCAAATATAAGCTTGATTTCTTAGCAGTTTGGACAGACAGAACTTCTAAACGTCTCGACTAAGTTTTGGGTCCGGTGACACTTTGGGTTTGACAAGTAGTAGTTATAGTTCAGGTGAGTGTGGGGCTGCGACACGTGTGCTGACTCACCTGTCGTTGAGGCAGCAGTAGATGATGGGGTTGTACATGGTGGAGCTCATCGCCAGCCACATGATGGCCAGGTACACCTGCTGGATGAACGTCTCCACAAACATGTCGGGGAAGAACTGGTGCAGCAGGAAGTAGACGTGGAACGGCAGCCAGCAGATGGCAAACGTGCACACCACCACGATCATCATCTTCACCACCTGTCGGGACACGTGACAGCTGAATAAACACATGTGAAACCCGTCCAGTTACATCGATCCTATCAGTCTCAACGCCGTCCCTGCAGGTCATCAGTTCGACGCCTGCTTTTGTAATCTTTTGATGATGAGGCACGCTGTGCCGAGCGTCCTCCTCCTGTTTCCCTAACAAGCTTCTCTCAGAGCTGAACAAGTGGCGACAAATCTGTCAGGCCGGGAAAGAAGCTCAGCCGCTCACTGTCTGCCAAAATGTAAATCAAACGCACATATGGCACATCGTTAGCTGCTGTCAACAGACTGGGCTCACCCGACAATGAACTGAAAATAATGTGCAGGGACGCTCAGACGAGCGTGACGGATCCACGGGGCTGCAGCGTTAGTGTGGGAGGAGGACCGGAGTCCTGCAGAGGGACCAGAGTCCTGCAGAGGGTCCAGAGTCCTGCAGAGGGACCGGATCAAGGACCGGAGTCCTGCAGAGGGACCAGAGTCCTGCAGAGGGACTGGATCAAGGACCGGAGTCCTGCAGAGGGACCAGAGTCCTGCAGAGGGACTGGATCAAGGACCGGAGTCCTGCAGAGGGACCAGAGTCCTGCAGAGGGACCGGATCAAGGACCGGAGTCCTGCAGAGGGACCGGAGTCCTGCAGAGGGACCGGATCAAGGACCGGAGTCCTGCAAAGGGACCGGAGTCCTGCAAAGGGACTGGATCAAGGACCGGAGTCTTGCAGAGGGACCAGAGTCCTGCAGAGGGACTGGATCAAGGACCGGAGTCCTGCAAAGGGACCGGAGTCATGCAAAGGGACCGGATCAAGGACCGTCTGCAAACACTGAGGCTGAAGACAAGTTTAGACAAGAAAAAGACAATTAGAGCTTGTTGTTGTTGTTCTTCTTCTTCTTCTTCTTCTTCTTGGTGTCTTCTTCTTCATCATCTTTGTCTTCCTCTTCTTCATCTTCATCTTCTTCGTATCTTCTTTTTGTCTCCTTCTTCTTCTCTTTATCTTCTTCTTTGTGTCCTCTTCTTCTTGATGTCTTCTTCTTCATCTTCATCTTCTTCGTAGCTTCTTTGTGTCTCCTTCTTCTTCTCTTTATCTTCTTCTTCTTCGTGTCCTCTTCTTCTTCTTCTTCAACAACCCTTTTCCCCGTGTACAATACAAGTCTCCGTCATAGTTGTCGACGGCGAAGAGAGGGGAAGAAACAAACACGACCACGCTGTACATTTTGGGGCACTGCTGGAATATGCCGTGTGGTCTTCAGAGCACAACAGTCTCGGAGAAGCAGAGTGCATTCTGGGTACTCTGGAGCAGCACATAACGCCGAGAGCAGGCGTTTTATAAACTGGCTGAATTAACTGATATAAATGAATGCATATGAGCAGGGAAGTCAGGTCTATCTTTGCAAAGAACCACGTCAAAAAAAAAAAAAAGGGTGAGAGTCTGAATCTGCAGATGACGAGCAGCCACAGCCTCGTGTCGCCGTGGTGGAAATTGCAAAATGAAAAGCAAATGTAATATGATTTTTTATGGATCAATGGGGGGTTACATATTTATAAAACTTCCCTCAAGCCGAGTAAATCGATTAAAGGAAAAGACCCTGAACCTGCTGATAACACGCAAACCATCAAAGTGTTCAGTGCTGCAAAACCCTGAGTGGAGACTTTAATGGGGGGGTAGAATAATTTACCCAGAACTTAATTTAGACGCTGGTCCCTGCGGTGGAAACACCTCCGAAGGTTTCCTCGTCCCCGGAGGAAGTTCCTGCTGCTGGAACGCAGCTAAACTAAATGTTCAGTCTGACGTGACGGATCTCAGTCTCCAAGGATTCACATCTCGTGTTCTAGATTCAGAAAGGCGAGTCCCTGCAACCGTCTTCATCAGGAGAGTATCCTCTGAAGAAATGCAACACCGAAGCTGTGAACACACCTGACAAGCTCGGGCCAGGAGAGATGACAAGACGACAAACAAACAGGTAGAGGAGGAGCGAAGCCGGAGGGTGAAAAGACAGGTGGACTGGAAAAAACCACCGAAGAAGAGCAGGTGAAAAGGAGAGAGAGAGAGAGAGAGAGGTTGAGATTCAAGTGATAAATTCCTCACTGGAGGAACAACGCAGGCAGACGGCAGAGGAGTAATCTGATTACAGGTTACCTTGCGCTTGGCGGTCAGCTGCTCCTTGTAGCGGTCAGAAGAGTCTCCCGGGATCTCGCTGGCCCAGAGCGTCAGGCCCACCACCAGATAAGCACAACCCATCACCAGCAGAGGCAGGAAGTAGAGCAGGACGGCCACACACACAAAATATCTGCAAGACACCGTCGAGACCGTTACTCCTGACCGAACATATAGAGACATGTGAGAAGACGGCAGAGAAGGCCGGACGTTTTGGATGCAGCTGTTAAAATTAAACATGAAACATGAAAGGCAAGAGAAATACATAAAGCACGACCTGAGGACAGATGAGAGACGGTTGCCAAGGTAACCAGTCGCTGTTCAATAAATGTAGTCAGGTAAAAAGTGCGACTTTTCTCTCTGAAGTGATTCAGTATTCAAATAGAAATGTGCAGTTAGAGGGGCGTTGTGTAGTTTTGGGGGAAGACGTTTTAAATCAGAGGAGAAAGATCTTCAGCCTCTCTTTGTTTTTCATGACTGAATAAAAAAAACGACTTGAAACGACGACACAGTTTCATATGTGTGGCGGACCCTGCCACCCTTCTAGCTTCACACTGTGTTCTGGGACCTTATTTTCCTCTGAGAGCTTCTTGTTTATTCAATACTTCTGTGTTCACCACGATGATGAAGAAGAAGAAGAAGACACAAGAAGTTGAAAATGAAGAAGAATAAGAAGACACAAAGGATGAAGAAGAAGACAACAAAAAAATGAAGAAGAAGACAAAGATGAAGAAGACTTTGACTTTAAAATTAACTTTATTTATTTGTTTTTTTTCCTTCTCAAAATCAAAAGTGCATCAGCAGCACTAAACAACCAATAAAGAAAACAAACAAACAAGCAAACAACCAAAACCAAAACACTCAAAAACAAAACAAAACAATAATAATCAACAAAGTGTGAAGATGACAAAAAGATGAAGAAGAAGAAGAAGAACACTTTGACTTTAAAATTAACTTTATTTGTCAGGTTTTTTTTTGTTTTTTTTTCAAAATCAAAAAGAATACAAAAAGAAGACGACACAAAGATGAACAAGAAGAATACGACAAAGATGAAGAAGAAGACACAAAGATGAGGAAGAAGAAGATGAAGAAGAAGAAGACCACAAAGATGAGGAAGAAGAAGATGAAGAAGAAGAAGACCACAAAGATGAGGAAGAAGACGACAAAGATGAAGAAGAAGACGACAAAGATGAGGAAGAAGACGACAAAAAGATGAAGAAGAAGACGACAAAGATGAAGAAGAAGACGACAAAGATGAAGAAGAAGAAGACCACAAAGATGAAGAAGAAGACGACAAAGATGAGGAAGAAGACGACAAAAAGATGAAGAAGAAGAAGACGACAAAGATGAAGAAGAAGACGACAAAGATGAGGAAGAAGAAGAAGACGACAAAAAGATGAAGAAAAAGACACAAAGATGAAGATTAGATAAGATTCAGATAAGATTTATTACAATCATTTCACTGGATCGTGTAAATATTCTCTCATATATCTCTTAGACTCAGCTGTTGTCCTGCCTCCCTGTGAACTCTGCCTGTGGCTGAATCAATCATCACTGGAGGACGGAGAAATTACTGCGCTTCGTTAACACAATTAAAGATGTGGAGGGCAGCAGTCAGACCTCCGCTCCGCCGAGTTTCAACCCTCGAGGAAATAATTAAATATGACAGTTTCAGTATTTAGCTAATGATTTGGTAATCTATCACAGACACAGTGTGCGATCCTGTTAATTCCCCCGTTTAGTGTGTGTGTGTGTGTGTGTGTGTGTGCATTATATCACTGGGAGTGTGCAGAGCGAGTGTTTGTGTTGTGTTTAACCGTCTCCGGAGAGGGAAGACCCCCCGACTCCAGCGTCCGCCGAGGGGACGATCTGTTTTCCCCTCGGCGAACGCTGCTGACGAGCCTCACAGGCCATTTCTTCGCCAATTAACTTCAATTATGTTAATCCCATTGAATACCCAGGAGCACGCGAGCTTTCATCGCAGGAAAAATGACCACACACAAACACACAAACACACACACACATGCCGAGGATGCGTTCACACACGTGTGGATATTCTGCAAAACAAACATTTTCCTTCTGTGTTTTGGCTTCTCGTCACTTTACGTCACGCCTGGTTCGTTAAGGACAAGATGATGTCATCGCCCTCAATGCACAGAGGGCGCCGCAAGGATGACGTATTATTATATATTTAAAAACAGAGTCTACAAAGTGCTTTTGAAACAAACAAAAGCAGGAAACTCAGTAAGAAAATATCACAGACTAATAAAGACGAGCCAAACACAAGGAAGCTGAGCGTAGAGTTAAAACAAGAAGGTCAATGTGAGAACTTACAAGTAAAAGAATTAGAAATAGAGAAGTTATGCAAAGAAGGACAGAAAGAAAGAAACAAAGTCAATGAAGGAGGATAAAAAGACGACATCACGTCAGAGGAATTAAAAACGGATAAAAAGATTGAGAGCAGTAAGAAGAATAAAGGATGAAAAATAGATTATAAGTAAACAAATTAAAGCAGTAAGACTACGAGGAATTAAACAGATTAAGAGCAGTAAAAGGATTACAGAGTAAAAAAGATGAAAAGTCGTCGCATAAAAGCAAAAGTCTATAAAAAAAAAGCCTTATCTCCTCAGGTAGGTCGCTCAAAGTCGAGGCGCTCGGACGGTAAAAACGCCGTCAGCTTTTAGTTTCTGACTCTGCGAAGAGGCTCACATGAAAGACGAGCTTGAGAAGTATTCAGCAAAATCTTCAAATCAATTCTCAAACAAACAGAGAGGTGAGGAGAGACAGCGTGTTAGCATCGCCCTGGTTCCCTTGACTTAAAGTTGGTTGTTAGCTTGGTCTTGTGAGACGTTTGCAGTTTAACTTTATGCTTTTCTGAGGTTTTGGATAATTTTATTGATCGAGCTCAGAAACTTCTCCTCTGGTGTTTGAAGCATCTGGTGGGATATAATCCATTTAGAAAGAAAATCCTACACACAAACACAAAGTAAATCATTCACCCGGGAAAAAAAGCAAAACACAGACAGCTCATATCAGAGCCTGAAGCGCTCCGTCAGGTTCAGTCTTCAGCCTGAAGGCATCTCAAACACAGTAATGAGATACAGAAACTGGCCTCTGAGCAGAAAACCTCAACAGGTAATCCTTCAGGTAACGCAGAGAGGTCCGACATGCAGAGTCTGTCTGTGGACTGTTCGTATTCTGGTTTGTGATGCTTACAATCTGAGAATCAGGCGGCTGCTGCTGTTCACTGTCACCGCGACCCGGTCAGCCTTCCTAACCGAGCCTGTGGAGAACTTTAACCAGACAGACTGATGATGATTATTTAAAATTATACTATATAATAAAGAGGGAAAAACCTCTCTTTGTCACTCTACAAGATGCATTATGGGTCAGGATCTCAATCATGAAACATTAACAAGGAAAAACACTTAAAAAAAACCCTTCAGATCTCAACATTATGAGCGTCACGCCTCTTTTGGTTCTGCCACACCGGCACGCCGTATGAAATGACACACTTAGTTGCGGCTTTATTGCTTATTGTTCATAATAAATTAGGGAGTTAATAACGCGTTAACGCAACATCCTCTTAACGCCGTTAATTTTTTTAACGCGCGATTAACGCTCGGTATTTTAAAAAAAAGGAACGCGCATTGTTTGATTTACGGCCGTCAGTGGCACCTGTAGTCTTGATCCAGAGGGTGGCAGAAGAATAAGAAAGGGAATCAGAAGAAGAAGAAGAAGCAGGGCTGGCGTTCGGGAAAAACACGGTGGACTGAAAAGCGAAAGTGAAAGTAAATGGAGAAAGGACTTATGAACGGCAAATTCACTTTCAAAACACTGCCAGATGGTTCGGTCGATAGGACAAAAGTTATCTGCACGTACTGTCGACATGAAATGAGTTACCACTGAAGTACGTCGAGTCTCAGATATCATTTGCAAGCCAAACACACGGCAGATGCAGAGAGCCCACCGCCCCTCCTCGCCAAAAGCTGACATCACCATGTTTTGATCCCATTTAGGGTGAGAGGATATTTTTTTACCCTTTTATTTTCCTGCATGATTTGAAGTGTTGGATAAACATTTTCATAAAGCGAGCATATTTTCGCTTTCTTATGTTGTTAAAAGTATTAAGAACATGAAAAAAATAGAGAGTTTATGAAAAAGAAGGTTTTTGAACTACTCACGTTAGCTGCTGCAGCTCCTGCGCGTCGCCGTCATGTCAGGCAAAAAGTGTCGATCCCCGAGTGCGACCTGACAGGCACGCTTGAGGAGCGGTTCACCATTACTCTCCTGCCTGTCAGGTCGCACTCGGGGATCGACACTTTTTGCCTGCCATGACAGCGACACGCAGGAGCTGCAGCAGCTAACGCCAGTTGTTCAAAAACCTTCTTTTTAGTAAACTCTGTGTACACAAACAATGTTCTCAATGCTCGTGTTCATGTGTAGAGACTCTGGTGATACTACGAGCAAAGTGTCATGTTGTGTCGAGACTTCTTACTGTTTTAAAAATAGCGATTTTGATGCTAGCATGTCTTGCCCCGAGCTCTCCCGTTCAAAATTAACATACCCAAAACCGAAACTACGGTAAATCATAAAAGTGCCTCTTTCGTCGCAATTATGCTTTTACAGGAAGGTTTGACTCATATTCAATCACAAATAAAGCCTAGTTTGCTTTTTGGCGAGAGTTTTGCTTTAAGGTACATTTAGAACAGAAAGAAATGTGCCAAAAAAAAATGCGATTAATTTGCGATTAATCGTGATAAAAAAAATTAATCATTTGACAGCCCTATAATAAATCATATCAAAGGAGCTTGCCAGCTAGTTTACAAAACTTCTAGCTGGTTAATCTCATGAGGAAGTTATACAACAAGTGCACAAACATCAATCACACCTCACAAATAGTCAAATATTTAATCTTTATCATTTTGTTTTTCTTTCTTGAGCCTTCTCGCCACAATTTTGCAATCAGTTTTGAATGTTTTGCAGCTGTTTCCTCAGTGCACCGACTCAACAGCAGCCTCAAAGAGCAAGAACCTTTATTAAACATGCAACCTCATCTTTTCCAGTAGTTTTAGTTTTGTCTCTTTTCCACCGCGTCCTCCAAAATGTGCTTAATTAGCATGTAAGTGGGACGCAGCTATACGGTCGCTGACACGGCTCAGCGGAACGAGCCGTCGCTAATGTTATTAGTGACACCTGGGCTTCTTTCACCCTCTTCTCCTCACATGAGCGCTGAGGAGAAACGCAGTGAAAAAATAATCTAATCTTGTCTTTAATTAAACCAAGAAGTCAAGCATTCTGCCACGCCAGCGCTATTAAAAGTGTTAACCAAAGGCAAACGCGTGCAGGAGACGCCGCTCGTTTACCGCGAGGAGGCTGAGGAGAAATCAATTCAGAGAAAAAAAGAAAAAAAAAAAAACGGAAGCTGCAGCAATAAAATTAGCAGAAAGCAGGAATTGATTTGTAGGCGCACGAGAGCCCAGAGGAGTAATGAGCTTAGAGACAAACTCTGGAGTGAAGCTCTTTGTTTGTGTGTCTCTGCAGAGCTCAGAAGGGATAAACAACGCGCTGCACATCACATCTGTTACGGTAAAGTTTTTTTAAGCTAATGTTGAATTCATCTTTTGCTTCCTGTCTTTGAAACCCTTGAATGGATTTGTTGGCAGAGAGGTGTGAAATTGCTTTTAGCAGCCTGCTAATTCCCTTACATGGCTCAATATAAAGGGCAGCAGATTGTCAACATTTGTAAGTAAGAGGCGAAACCTAAGATAAATGTGTTGCCTCGTGGAGGAGGAGGAGGGAGCGCTGGGTAATGTTTGAAGAAGAAGACAAAGATGAAGACAGAGAAGAACAAGAAGACAGAACAAGAAGACACAGAAGAAGACACAGAGGAAAAAGACAAAGACATCGAAGAAGAAGAAGACGAAGAAGAAGATGACATAGATGAAGAAGAAGAAGACGTGGAGGAAGAAGAAGATGAAGACGAAGAAGAAGACATAGATGAAGAAGAAGAAGACATGGAAGGCGAAGACAACATAGAAGAAGAAGAAAAGGCATCAGCCCCATATTTCCACTCTCTGCTCTCGGGCTTCTTGTAATTGGCAAACCCGCTTTCTTCCCCTTGAAGAAGTCGGACATGTCCATGTGACGTCGCCAGGACCAGGCTGTGGATCAGGCTGTTGTTCTGGCTGTGGACCAGGTTGTGGACCAGGCTGTGGTTCAGGCTGTGGACCAGGCTGTTGTTCTGGCTGTGGACCAGGCTGTGGACCAGGCTGTGGACCAGGCTGTGGACCAGGCTGTGGACCAGGCTGTGGACCAGGCTGTTGTTCTGGCTGGGGACCAGGCTGTGGACCAGGCTGTGGATCAGGCTGTGGATCTGGCTGTTGTTCTGGCTGTTGTTCTGGCTGTTGTTCTGGCTGTGGACCGGGCTGTGGATCAGGCTGTGGACCAGGCTGTGGATCAGGCTGTGGATCTGGCTGTTGTTCTGTCTGTGGACCAGGCTGTGGATCAGGCTGTGGTTCCGGCTGTGGACCAGGCTGTGGACCAGGCTGTGGATCTGGCTGTGGTTCCGGCTGTGGACCAGGCTGTGGACCAGGCTGTGGACCAGGCTGTGGATCAGGCTGTGGATCTGGCTGTTGTTCTGGCTGTGGACCAGGCTGTGGACCAGGCTGTGGATCAGGCTGTGGACCAGGCTGTGGATCTGGCTGTGGTTCCGGCTGTGGACCAGGCTGTGGACCAGGCTGTGGATCTGGCTGTTGTTCTGGCTGTGGACCAGGCTGTGGACCAGGCTGTGGATCAGGCTGTGGATCTGGCTGTGGTTCCGGCTGTGGACCAGGCTGTGGATCAGGCTGTGGATCTGGCTGTGGACCAGGCTGTGGACCAGGCTGTGGACCAGGCTGTGGATCAGGCTGTGGATCTGGCTGTTGTTCTGGCTGTTGTTCTGGCTGTGGACCAGGCTGTGGACCAGGCTGTGGACCAGGCTGTGGATCAGGCTGTGGATCTGGCTGTTGTTCTGGCTGTGGACCAGGCTGTGGATCAGGCTGTGGTTCCGGCTGTGGACCAGGCTGTGGACCAGGCTGTGGATCAGGCTGTGGTTCCGGCTGTGGACCAGGCTGTGGATCTGGATCTGGCTTTAGTTAAATATGTTGTCGGGGTCGACTCTGACTGTGTGTCAACACTGCTGAACAGCCACTTCTCTGCACACCGCGACCTCCAAAGTCACTGTGACTGTAAACGACTCTCATGACTCCAGATGGCGTGTCGTTGTGAAGTGCTCCTTCCTCCCGACTCCCCCAGACACTGAGTCATGAAGCACGAGTGTAAATCATGCTAAAAGAGTCGACTGAATCATTTGCGGATCTTATTTGCATGATTAAAGTGGCTTTGTAGGTGGCGCAGCACAGACTGAGAGCAGAACCCCATTAAATCTACTTTGATTCAATGTTGTATAACAATTAAACATAAAACCTGCAAGAGGGTGAAAACTGTCGAGTGCAGTCATGTTTCATCCCAAAGAAAGGAAAATACAAAGAATGAATGTTGACTCTTTCTGCAAACCACAGATGTGGAAACTTCTTCTTTTCACTTAAATCTTCAATTTAAGCTGCGACAACGCTTTGCTCATGCTCTGGTTTGGTTTAGGCACAACACCGACTTGGTTAGGGTTCAGAAAACATCATGTTTTGGCTTTAAATGCCTGGTTCTGTCACCTCAAACCTTTCTGGAAATGTCCCGAAGGCTTCTCTAAAGTTTTCACTGTTGTGGCCTCAAACATGGCTTGAACTCGTCCAGACGTCTCATGAGAAATAGCAGTCTCACTCTTAGAAATGTCCCGAACATGAGCAGATTGATCGCCCAGCTAAATGAGCACAACTTTAATATTCAACATGAGGGATAGTTGCTTCTTACAGTAAAACTAGACGAGCCGTCGTGCAGTTTGACCGACTGCAAGCTTACAACAGGGATGTAAACAAGGTGGGCAGTGCGTTCAGCATGTTTGTTAGAGCTCACACACTTTGTTTTTCTGCAAACAGAAACTTTGCTTGTTTACTGAAAAAATCTCCGCAGGGTGTCGAAGCCTGGAAACAGTGTGAGCCGCAGACAGACACACAGACGGAGATTAAATCGTTACTTGGCCGGAGCGAACTGAAGCTCCTGAAAACATGCACATCTCACTGAAATACATCATCCTGTTTGTATCAGATTCGTGATTTTATTCTCCAGACATCCAAACATACTCAGAAATACTCATAACTCATTTCTTTCTGTAATTTCCTAAAAAGAAACTGACGTGTAACTGGAATTAACGAGATCTGTGAAGTAGTGACGTCAGTTTTCACATTTCAAGATCGATATCTAATCTCAGGGATTCAGATTAAATGTGTTTTATATCATTAAAGGTGGCAAAGCGGAAAGAAACGACACGGTTTTGTCGTCAGGAGGACGGTGATGTTACAGAGATTTCATCAAAATACAGAATATAACGAAGAGCGGCGAGGGGAAGACAAACTTCCCTCTGATACCGGCGGCTCTGAGGGAGGTTTATCACAGGAGCTGACCCCTGTGTAGGTGATTCGTGTCTGTATTAGTGCAAAAAATCTTCACTCGAATCAGGCTCGGTCCACATGAGATCAGTCAGCGGAGCAAACGTAGATAAAAGGCATCACGCAGAGACAAAATCAGGGGCCAATCACAAGAAAGGCTATCGGGAGGAGACACGCTGGGACGCTCGCTACGAGGAGACAAAGACGAGCTGTCAGAGAAGACGGGAGCACTCAGACGAAATACTCAAGGGAGGAGGAGATAATAAGGTGTAACACATCCGGGAGAGAGGACGATCGCACAGAGGCAGAAATGAGAGACCGCATCCAAATCTCCATCCTCCAGACTCCGTACGTAACGTGATGTGTTCACTGTCATCACGTCGAGTCTGCACGTGCATGAGACCGTAAAGCTGCTGATACGTCCCCCTAAAGACTACAGTCATAAAATCAATTTGATAACCTTTACTTCTACATGTTTCTCTATCATGATGTGGCATCTGGTCCGTATCGCAATGAATTGTGGGTAAGTAAAGCACAGAAGTAGACTCTTGTCCGCTTGAGAGTCCCGATGGACCGGATTAAATGTGAGTTTCTCTCGCTGACTTCCTCGCTGCGCATCCGCAGAGTCTGCAAGTGCAGCCAAGTACCGAACATTTGGACGCAGCTTTAAACACCAGGGTAAAAAAACAGGAAACAGAACTAACAGCCAAGAAAAAAATAAAAGCGTGACCTGAAGACAGATGAGACATTTTTTATCAAAGTCTGAACTGTAGCTGATGTACGAGCCTGGGCCTCCGGCGGACCCCTTAGCTCCCACGGATGGACGAGGCTCTGGGTGAACAGAAGCCGGTCTGTGTCACCTCGCTGTCGTACGGGCTGGATTAATAAAACCTCACTGCACAGACTGTGTGTGTGTGTGTGTGTGTGTGTGAATACAAAAGCGAGCGAGCACGCCAAGCAAATATTTGATGCGTGGCAACAAACACAGGCTGAGCTCACACTCAGCTCAGCGTCACACACTCACATTTACTGTATCAATATGTGCAGCCTGTTATTCAAACATGTGGGTGTTTGTATCAGCATTCATTATTAATGAGCATGTGTGTGTGTGTGTGTGTGTGTGTGTGTGTGTGTGTGTGTGTGTTAGGAGGGCAGCTGCTCGTTTGACTTCGCCTGCCAGCAGAGGCAGGAGAACGGCGCCGGTAACAGGACGCCTCGCTCCACGCCGCCTCACCGGCACTGATCTCACAGCTCACGTCGTGCAAAGCCCAATTAAGAGCAGAGACATCACAGAGGACGAGGTGTGCTCAGTCTGTGTGTGTGTGTGTGTGTGTGTGTGTGTTTGTGTGTGTACATGTGTGTCCATCCGGTGAGTCTGAGTGTTTTTTCTTCGGGGTAGCATCGTTCTGTTTTCAGGTATTTCTATTCTTGTATGAAGGAGAGGAGAAGAAAAGAAGATGATGTCATGAGTTTGTTGATTCTCACTGATTTCATGTTTTCACTGTTAAAAGTGGAGCTTGGATGAAGGTTGCAGGTCAGGATGGGGGTTAAAAACAAGCCCTAAGGAAGAGCGCCATGGCTTGGAATCCAACTCCAACTGTGTAATCACAACCCTGCATGATGCGCGGCTGACCAGAGAGACTTTTCTGTGAGCTAACATTTAAAAAGACGCAGCTGTAAAAGCGTCGCAACCCCCCACAACATGACTCGTTGGACTGTCACCATTTGGTCCAATAAAACACTAGATTAATGACGTTATTAGGATGTTACGTTCACATCTGGACACAGATGGAGCCAGAGAGTGTTTGGAGTGATGAATGAAGAGAGACAAATATTTAATTGATCCTGTTTGAGTTGAGCTGTGAGTCACACACACGAAAAAGATAATTTTCAAGTCAATAAAGTCTCAGTTTGTCATCAAACTAATGAAACAGCAGACTGAAAGTACGTCATTATAAAGACGACAGTGTCGTTAGTGACGTCGTCTCCTCACTTAAACATCGCAGAGCTGCTTCTGTTTATCAGCAGCTCACAGAACTGAACCAGAACCAACATATATTGTTAATAAGAGCAGATTTATTGTGATTTCCACCTTTTTACGACCTTTTCTGAGCCCGGTTGGCTCCATGTTGGTGTTGAGCCGAGCGAGACGATGAAGTTCACTGAGCGGTTAAACACAAAACTACACAAGATTTTACTTTAATTACAACAAACTGAGACTTAAAACTGACAAACATCACGTGTGTGATTCATGAAGTCTTTCCGAAACACTCTCATGCTCCAAATGTGAATGTTACGTCCTAAAAAAACTTAGTTTCATTCAGTGTCATCAGGTTTTGATGAATAATATCCTGTGTGAAGAAAATCTTATTATATGAACGCAAAAAGACGATATTGTTAATTATATATACTCTCAATCTGATCATTAACGTGTATCGATGGCGTGTGAAGTAGACGGTCTGTGTGTTGCATCAAGATAGTTTCAGGTCCAGTGCTGCAAGATGTGCACTTAGTCACTACACCGGTCTGAAACGTCCATCGTGCGGTGAAACCAGCAGCTGTTCTTCACAACTGGACGGCGATTACTCGTCCCAGCGTCTCACATGTTTGTCTAAGAAGAGCTTCCTCCCACACACAGCTCAGAGACGTCTGCTCTGACACTCAAATCTGTGATTATGTCACTTTTAAACATGTATTACATCCGTCTAAGTAATCAGCTTACATGCAAAACAGCGAATGTGAAAATGAAGTCGTTGCTGAAGGTGACACCTCTGCTCGCTGCGTGTGTGTGTGTAAACATAGAACAGCTATCCATGTAAGCAGCATTCACAGGCAGTGTCATCTATTAATACTCTCCTATGAGACCTCACGTACTAATTCCCACTGACTGTGAAGGCAGCAGACGGGGTGTAGACTGTGGCGGCGGCGGTGGCGGCGGCGCCCGGAAACAAAGGCCATGTGGGAGCTGACCCGAGGTCAGCCTTAATCACACATGTCATTTACAGCTTCAGCAGCTGATCTGAAAAATTCTGGCATCTCTCGCTCGGCTCTGATGTGTCACTGATTACAATGTCATTTAAAAAAAAAAAAAAAAAGTAATAAGTGCAGCAGGCGTCACCTCATGAAGAATGAAATTGCTGTTGCACTGTTCATAACAAACTATATTTCCATGGAGAAATGTGACAGAGGCAGCGGGAGGCGGCAGCGGCGGCGTGTTGGCAGAGGCAGCGGGGTAAACACTGCGACTGATGAGCTGAAAGGTTGCCATCAGCCGAGCCGCGCTCCGTGTGCATGCGTGGCCGTTCTCCAGTGTTGTGTGTGCATGCGTGGCAGCGTGTACCTGTGTTTGTGCCGTCATGTGTGTCGCCCAGTTCTTGCCAGTGGGATTACAAAGGAGAACAAAATGGAAGAAATGGAAGGTCACTGGGGTGGTGCGGCGTTTATTCTGCTCCTCAGAAGTTTGTCTGGAACAGCACGATGTCGGTGTGTGTGTGTGTGTGTGTGTGTGTGCACGGGGCAGATTAACAACGCCACGTGTGCGACAGCACGCGTCTTCGCTTTGATTGTAGATCACAGAAAGGAAGATGAAATTGGTGCACTTCTGCAGCAAGGACAGCTTTTAGCTATTTCCCCTCTGCACAAGCAAACACATTAATACAAACACAATCAAATAAATCACATTAATGTTTAGTCACTGCTATGATATGATATGAAAGGCTTTCCGTTCTATTTTAGCAGCTCAAGGAAAGATGATATCTGGAGGAAAGGTGACTGTAGTCGACCCTGACTGTCACCAAGCAGCCAGAGCAGCGTGATTTAGTGCCTGCAAATCATTCTTAGTGCTTGTTTTAACCCCGCAGCATCACAGTTATTCAAGCGGTGTCAGGGAAGCCTCTCGCCAAACCTCAGCGGCACTAACAAATTAAAACAATATGCAAAGAGTGGATGTTCAGCTCCACTGTGCAGGATAATACATGTGCAGGGTTTGACAGGAGAGGCCTGTTTTCAACTTTGATTGTAAGGAGGAAAGTACACGGAGACATCGTTGTTCACACGTTAGCTCATCATCTTGACCCTGTTGGTTCACGAACATATCGCGTCTTGCGTGCGTGAAGCGTTAACTTTTGAGAAACGTGCACAACCGATGCTTCAAACAGACGCGGATATGAGAGGCAGCACTCACGTGTATTCTGAATATGAAGTTTTGGGGAAGAAATTGTCTCTTGGTTTCATGACTGAATGAACTAAATAAATGACACAATTTCATACAGTATGACTTTGTTTATATGTGGCAGACCCTGCCATCTTTCTAGCTTTAAACCTTAGCAGTGGCGTGCTCAGACTTTTTGAAGGGCAGGGGCGAAAAGAAGGGCACTTTAGCGCGCTTTTGGCTCCCAAGAGGGCACTTTAGCGTGTGTTTTGGCTCCCAAGAGGGCACTTTAGCACATGTTTTGGCTCCCAAGAGGGCACTTTAGCACATGTTTTGGCTCCCAAGAGGGCACTTTAGCACATGTTTTGGCTCCCAAGAGGGCAGTTTATCATGTTATAACCAGCCAAGGGGGCAGTTTAGTGTGTTTTGCCAACCAAGAGGGCACTTTGGTACACTTTTTTGGCTCTCAGGAGGGCACTTTAGCATGTGTTTTGGCTCCAAAGAGGGCAGTTTATCATGTTTTAACCAGCCAAGGGGGCAGTTTAGTGTGTTTTGCCAACCAAGAGGGCACTTTGGCACGCGTGTTGGCTCCCAAGAGGGCACTTTAGCACATGTTTTGGCTCCCAAGAGGGCACTTTAGCACATGTTTTGGCTCCCAAGAGGGCACTTTAGCACATGTTTTGGCTCCCAAGAGGGCAGTTTATCATGTTATAACCAGCCAAGGGGGCAGTTTAGTGTGTTTTGCCAACCAAGAGGGCACTTTGGTACACTTTTTTGGCTCTCAGGAGGGCACTTTAGCGCGCGTTTTTCAACAATTGAACCTTAGTGTCCTCCAAGAACAGCTTGAAGTAAAGTTTGTATTATTGCCTCATTAATATTGTAAATGTTAGTTTGAATTTCTTCCCCAAAACTACAAAGTGCTGCTTGCAAAAAATATAAATATCCATATTGAATATTACATATATAAGAGCTGAGCTTTATATCAGGAGGCGAAGCAGATCATGTTGGTGTTCCAGCTGGGCGACAAAGCTGCAAGCCGCTGCTCGAGACGGCGTTTTAACGCTGTTGTTAATGAGACGTCTGGACAACCTCCAGCTGTGTTTGTGGATACATCACTGGACATTCGTCACGAGCCTGCGGGACATTTCCACAAAGGTTTGATGAGACATCACCAGGTATTTGAAGCCAAACCCTTCAAAGTCCCTTTAAAGATAAGTAAATCTTCAGCATAAACTCTGATAAAGATGAGAGCAGGATTTGGTATCATCAAAACAAATACTGTCTCCATCCTGCTTACAATTTTGGACAGACAAAATTTGCTTTTGCTTCGATTTTGTGGAAAAAACATACTGTGATGTAAATCACACTAACTCTGGAGGGAACCTCTAAAGATGTGTGACGTCTGGACGCTCCTCCTTCTCTTCTCTCTCTGGAGGCAAAACATACCTGAAATTATAATTATAATATTGTTCTGTACTGTGTTGCTTCAGATGTTTCTTTTGAAAGGCCCATTAGAGGGAACATAAAGAAGACGGATCATAGAAATACAGGTTTTACTGCTTGAGATAAAAAAAAAAAAAAAACAATAGAACAATCAGCAGGAGTTTGACCTGCATGACTCGCTCGGTCGCCTCAGGCTTTAAAAACCCTGTGAAGGTTTCGTATAGATTAAAAATTTGCATTCTGTGCAGAGCTCTCCAAACCTACGGCACAAAGTACAAGATCACGTTTGACTTTTGGAGGGGATTATGAAACAGGTTCTTTGATTGATGGAGTCGAGGTGACTTTAAGCACACATCTCTAATCTGCTGTGAGTTTGATAAACAATTGAAATCGGCCAAAGGTCTCTGTCCTTTTTATAGAAATGACGTTTATTCAGCTTGGTATGTGTGAGACTGAAGGCCATGGACACGTGAAGTGGGCTGAATAACTCAGAATCATAGTTGTTATCTAAATGGCCAAAGTGGATCCACCGTTAGCAGTCAGTGAAGGTAGCAGAGCTCGTCCTCGTCGTAGTTTTCAGTGGGAGTGGAATTATTAACGGGAAGCGAACGGCGGCTTTAATCAAATCAAATTCTTTTCTTCAGTCCGACTCGATTCGCTTCCTCTCGGTGAGAGAAAGAACATAAATCCCCTGTGATGTTCCTTCAATTTAGTCACTACAAAGCACAAAAAAGCCTCCGTGCTTTCCCTCCGCGCTCGCTCATCTACACGCGATAAACAGCTTCCTCCTACAATTCAAAAAGTAATTAACGGCGCTTGTTGACTGTTTTTCGAATAGCTGTTTTTTCTCTCCGCAGAGACACTCACATCTTTTTGAAGTCGCACACTTCGTATTCGGGCCAGTCGATGTAGCACACCACCCGGTCGGGGAGCTGGTCCGTGGTGGAGTAGTAGTACTGAGGGAAGGCCAGGAGCAGAGCCAGAACCCAGATCACCCCCACCACCACTTTGGTCTCCGTAGACGACATGCGCTGCTTCAGAGGGTGGATGATGGCCATGTACCTGCAGGGGAGAGGGCACAAATCATGAGCGGTGTGATAATGACGCTTTCTAAGACCAGAACAATATGCACGGGGGAGAATTTATCCTTTGAGCCACAGTTTCCTGTTACCTCGAGATGTCCTTTCAAATTAAAAGGCCCCAAGAATACTTGTCGTTTTGGTTTCCAGTGCAGCATTTAACGAAAAAACTACCAAATAAATGTAGTCGACCAGATCAGACACAACAGATGTAGACACAACTCGAGACAGTTCAGGTTTTTCCCAAATGTGGCAAACGTACACAAGAAAGGGATCAGGCAGAGACAAAAACAGGGTCACTAGGAAAACGCCGGACTGAGACAAGGGAAGACAAGGGAGGACGCAGACTAAATACACCATGGATGGATAATTAGACACATGGGAGACACATCAGGGAGGAGCAGACGATCACGAGGACGGGAAAGGGATCTGAGACAATACGAGAGCCGGACACCAAAGTGAAACACGACCTGAAGTTCAGACGAGACGTGACAGCAGTGGATAAAAAAGTACAGTCTTTATCTTTAAAACGTGGAGGAGTGGAAGTAGACGGTGGCAGAAAATGGAAAATGTCAGGAGTTGCACAGATGGATTCAGTGTTCAGTGTGTGATCGCGGGTTATTTCTGTCCTTAAGTGTCAGAAATGCTCCTTTGTGTCAGAGTCATAAACTCAGAATAGAGTTTGCGAAGGATGAAAACAAACTACGAGCTGCAGGAAGTCGTTATTCACACACACGCTCGCCCACGCAGCTGCATCTGAAACACTCACGAGGATTAGAAGAGCTCGGGTCAAACAACACAAAGAGAGACAAAAGTCATACTGGTTTTTTAAAAGACGAATGATGGGAGAGCGTCTCTGGAACCAAACCAACAACACGGAGACCGTCTGTCTGCCGCTGATGTCAGATTCTACTGGAACGACTCCCTCCTCGGCAGCGGAGTAATCATTCCACATTGTCATAATCACGCTCCTAATCAGAGAGTACGACGCAGCGCATGAATAACTTAAAATGACCTTGTGCATCGTTAACACTGAGCCTCCGCAGGAAATTGGTTTAAAAGACTTATGCAGGCAGAATCCATTTCCCCTCGGTCAGAATACAATACATCAGGGTGTGTGCAGAAAATCATTTGCTTCTCTGCTGATTCACTTTCATTTAAATCCCTCAAACATTAGTTGTTCTTACTAAAGTCTCTTAACTCCGACGTGGTTATTATAAAGCATTTCACAGGGACACGTTTCTTTTCTAAACTTCAGTCTGAAAGCAGCTTTAATAGAAAAACCAAATCACCACGAGGTCACGCTGAGACACCACAGCGACTTCCAAGAAAGAATCGGCGGCAGTGATGTGCACTAGGGGGGGGCAGGGGGGGCGACTCGTGGCTCAATTGTTGAAAAACGCGCGCTAAAGTGCCCTCCTGGGAGCCAAAACGTGTGCTAAAGTGCCCTCCTGGGAGCCAAAACGTGTGCTAAAGTGCCCTCCTGGGAGCCAAAACACACGCTAAAGTGCCCTCTTGGGAGCCAAAGAAGCATGTCAAAGTGCCCACTTGGGAGCCAAAACACATGCTTAAGTGCCCTCTTGGTTGGCAAAAGACACTAAACTGCCCCCTTGGCTGGTTAAAACATGATAAACTGCCCTCTTGGGAGCCAAAACACATGCTAAAGTGCCCTCTTGGTAGCCAAAGAAGCGTGTCAAAGTGCCCTCTTGGGAGCCAAAACACACGCTAAAGTGCCCTCTTGGGAGCCAAAGAAGCGTGTCAAAGTGCCCTCTTGGGAGCCAAAACACATGCTTAAGTGCCCTCTTGGTTGGCAAAAGACACTAAACTGCCCCCTTGGCTGGTTAAAACATGATAAACTGCCCTCTTGGGAGCCAAAACACATGCTAAAGTGCCCTCTTGGTAGCCAAAGAAGCGTGTCAAAGTGCCCTCTTGGGAGCCAAAACACACGCTAAAGTGCCCTCTTGGGAGCCAAAGAAGCGTGTCAAAGTGCCCTCTTGGGAGCCAAAACACATGCTTAAGTGCCCTCTTGGTTGGCAAAAGACACTAAACCTCCCCCCTTGGCTGGTTAAAACATGATAAACTGCCCTCTTGGGAGCCAAAACACGCGCTGAAGTGCCCTCTTGGGAGCCAAAACACGTGCTTAAGTGCCCTCTTGGTTGGCACAAACACACTAAACTGCCCCCTTGGCTGGTTAATTTATTTTGAAAACATGATAAACTGCCCTCGTGGGAGCCCAAAACCACACGCCTATAAGTGCCCTCTTGGGAGCCAAAACACATGGCTTAAGTGCCCTCTTGGTTGGCAAAACACACTAAACTGCCCCCATGGCTGGTTAAAACATGATAAACTGCCCTCTTGGGAGCCAAAACACGCGCTGAAGTGCCCTCTTGGGAGCCAAAACACGTGCTTAAGTGCCCTCTTGGTTGGCAAAACACACTAAACTGCCCCCTTGGCTGGTTAAAACATGATAAACTGCCCTCTTGGGAGCCAAAACGCGCACTAAAGTGCCGTTCTTTTCGCCCCTGCCCTTCAAAAAGTCTGTGCACGCCACTGATCGGCGGACTTGTCTATTTCTGTTGCTGTCACTGCAACATTTAGAGAAATGTAAAACACGACTATCCGACCGCAAAGTAAAGCTAACGTCACATATTGTTTGAAACAACATCGTGACACCCAGCAAACTGTGGCGACCGATACTGAACTCGTGTCCGCGCAGGAAACCTGTTAGTAAAAAGTGTTCAGCTCTCAGAGTTTCTGCAGCTTCTGACTAAATCTCTTTAGCGTCTCTCGTCCTGTTTGTTCTCACAAACATCTGCATTTACTGCTGCTGAAAACAGACGAGCGCTGCATTATGTTTAAGAGACACACGTAAAGCCCAGTTGTGGTGGAAATCCAAATTCTTGGTGCCGAGTCAGACCGCGCAGAACCAGGACCGGCGACAGGTAACACTGAAGACCTGAACTATCACTCTGATGTCTACAAATAATTAACTTCAGCGTGATTATTTTTTTGGCTCCCTGTTAAAGCAAAGCTCTCCAGTGGAATGCCGCCCTCAGCACAAAGAGGCCTAATTAAAGGCTTAATCCCACTAATAACCTAAATGAATCTGCTAAATGGACGCTCTCCCTCTAATTATATCAGAGGCGAGAGGAGGCCTTTGAAAATCAAACGCTCCCAGCGGTCTGCCGAAGAAAAAATGGGAGATCACAGCCTCGGGTTTACTTTGGCTCTGCTTCAAACGCCGCTGGCAGCCGTGTGGCTTTTTTCTTTTTTTCTTTTTCTTCGTGTAGGTGAGTCACAGTCGTGTTGTTGATGTCAGAATCAAACACACACCTGCAGAGGACAGCGGCGCCCTCGCTCCACACGCCCGGGCCGTCATCACCCCTGCTGGCATGCATGAAAGCGAATGTCATGACCGCATCGCTGAAGGGGGTGTGCGCTTCTGGAAATACGGTCGTCTAAGATTCACACGGGATTCAGAAGAAATTCATGATGTCGAACAGTCGGCTGCAGTTAGGAGCGACACGGGGTTATCATGCACATGTACAGTCACAGAGCGTCTGTTACTGGATCTAAACGAGCTGGAAATGTGTATTTATTCTTGTAACACTTGCAGAAATTTCGTAAATCAACTCTAAACTATTTGCTGTAATTAATGTGGTTGCCGAAGAACAGATGCTCTGTTTTAAAACGTTGGAGCCTCGACATCACGTTTGGGGAATAATGTGATAAATCCCGTCACTATCGTCTCACGTTCTCCGAAACAACTGAAGCAGCTGGGGACTCGTTCTAAAACGAAACAAACAAACCGTAAAATGACTCCGTACAGCTCGTACGGCATAATCGAAGTCTCTGGAAGCCAAAATCCCCCAAAGAATCCTGAACTAATTCGAAAAGATGTAATTTCCATCCTGCAGAAATCTTCACTGTAGCTGCTACACTAAAATTGCTAGCGTAGCCCAAACTTGTACATATTGTTCTACTGTTCATATTTGTGTCCATTTGTGTGTTATTGTCTATTCTATATTTCTGTTTTTATCTCTACTGATAGTGAGTTGACCACAGCAGAATCCTCGTATGTGGAAACGTACTCGGCAATAAAAAGAGACTCTGATTCAGCTTCACAAACATCATTTTTGTGATTCGTGGCACAAAAACACATTTGTGTCTCCTCATTGACTCTCACACATTGTCCTCAGAGTCATTCCTCCCTCTGTGACATGTTGTTCGGCCCAATTGGACTGAAAACTTGAACTTTTTAGTGCCTGAGGGCGACAGTGGGAACTCCATCCTCTGCTCACTCTGTAAAGGCTTTCAGTTCGCCGTAACAAACACTCGGTATTATTATTATTCCAAACGCTTTGTGTCTGAAATCTGCTGTGCACATTCAAACCCTTCCCCACTGAGTCCATTAGTTCAGTTTGATTAGCTCTTCTGCCTGCAAATACAGTATAATTTATAGTCTGACTCCTCCAGTGTTGCTCAGTGTGAACACCTTTTTATTTAATGTTTCATTCGCCTCAAAAAACGTCAGCGTCTGCGCTGCAGTGCCCCAACAGGCCCGGCTGCAGCGGAGAGCTATTTCATTTTTATTGATTTATCAGTGGAGCTCTGCTCGCCGCGGTTCTCCTGCCCTTTATTTCACATCTTGTAAAGCACACCTGTGAGACTGAACTCCAAACTGTGGGCAATATCTGATTTGGCTCGGTGGGATACCTTGTCACGAGGTGGCAGGCAGCATTAGCAACCGGCACTGGATCGCATTGGTGACATACACCTCCAATTATCCACAACGAGCAGCTAAACTGCCACGGCAATGCTAACGGTTCGATATAAACACCATGAGGCTGCTGCAGTGTTTTCCAGAGGAGACATAAGTGATTAAGAAGGAAGCAGCCAAAGCGACAGATGAAATTGCGTGCCTTCAAGCATGCTGGAGAGTTTTTTTCTGCCTCAAATCGTATCTGAAAGTAGGTTGTGGTAATTTGATCATGAATTTGTTTCATCTGGTTTATTGGTCTCTCAGGGCATTGTTGTTGTTTTGAGGGAAGGTGACGTTCAACTCCATCAGCAGCGGGCAGGAGATAGGCTGGTGTGTGTGTGTGTGTGTGTGTGTGTGTGTGTCTGTGTGAGAGAGAGAGAATGATGGATTGTCACTGTGGTTTCCATTATTGTCCACATGCATAAAAGTCCTTGAGCCGCCTCGGTCTCATCAGTAACCAGCAAACACTCCTGTATCCTGTACAAAACCAATATCTACCTGCACACCCCTGCTTCACCTCCTCCATGATATTATTTGTGTGTGTGTGTGTGTTTGTGTGTGAGTGTGTGTGCATAGATATAGAAACCCTTTTGGGAAGGATTGTTTGAAGAAGAAGATGCGAGGTAGATGAAGGATGAAAAGGAAGAAGGACGAGGAAGAAAAAGGATGAAGAAGAAGGACAAGGAAGAAAAAGGATGAAGAAGAAGGACAAGGAAGAAAAAGGATGAAGAAGAGGGACAAGGAAGAAAAAGGATGAAGAAGAACAACGAAGGACAAACAACAAGGATGATGAAGAAAAAGGACGATCAAGAAGAAGGATGAAGAAGAAGAAGAACAAAGCAGAAGAAGGACGACAAAGAAGAAGGATGAAAAAGAAGAAGGACGAAGAAGAAGGGGAAGAAGAAGACGGACAACGAAGAGGAAGGATGAAGAAGAAGAAGAAGAAGGACGAAGTAGAAGAAGGACGACAAAGAAGAAGGATGAGGAAGAAGAAGGATGAAGAAGAAGGACAAAAGAGAAGAAGGATGAAGAAGAAGGACGAAAGAGAAGAAGGATGAAGAAGAAGGACGAAAAAGAAGAAGGATGAAGAAGAAGGACGAAGAAGAAGAAGGACGAAGAAGAAGATGGATGAAGAAGAAGAAGGAGAAGAAGAAGAAGGACAAAGAAGAATAAGAACAACAAAGAAGAAGGATGAAGAAGAAAAAGGATGAAGAAGGATGAAGATGAGGAAGGATGACAAAGAAGAAGGACGAATAAGAAGAAGAAGAAGAAGAAGAAGAAGAAGAAGAAGAAGACAAAGACTTTGACTTCTCACTCAGTTTCATTATAATTCTAATTTTAGGAACCACAGTAAATCCAACATTCAACAAGCTCCTTGGTGTTGATGTAGCAGTCACGCCTGACTGTATGGTACAAAACAACCCTGCTCTCATAGGTTCTGCTCCAGGACTCAATCAGAACTGTGACAAACTGGGTTTACTCTGTGACCGTCCTCTCTCCATCCATCTCTCTCCTGTCCGGGTCATAAAAAGAAAGTTCTCTGCACCGTGTCTCCACTCCGAGGATGGATCTGTAGCACGGAGGGTGTCACACTTATCACATGTATGTTTGTTTATTTCTCATACGAATGAAAATAAATGCGTAGCCGGCCATTTGGACTCCCAGCTGAAGATGTTCTGTCGCCTCTTTCTTAGCAGCACCACTGAACTTTTTACCACTGCAAAACACACAATTTGCGAAACATCAGACTGAAACATTCGTTCCTCCACGTTCTAATTAGCAAAGAGCCCGAGAAGATGATTCAGGCAGTGGCTTCTTGGTTTAAGTTGGCACTGCCGAACAGTTAAAAAGTGTAAAACCGTATCAGCAGATACTCGTTAACGTTAATGCTTTGACGGTGGGACGAAATCAAACTTGGCTGCTGGCTGGAGGATGTTTACGAGGCGAAAACAGAAAGCGCAGTGACGGATCTTCTCTTTTCGCTGAGTCACTTGGGTCATATCATATTAATAATTCAAGTTTAGCACCTTAATAGCTCTGAACCAGCACCTGTACTGAAGAATGCATATTTAATCATCATTTAGATGACACATGTAAATATGGGATCGGACTTTTAACACTCTGAATGCATAATTCAGATACTACACTGCATTATGTGAACATTAGGCTTCCATCAGTGAATAAACAAGCTGTTCTCAGAGGAAAACAAGGTCCCAGAACGCTGTCTGGAGCTAGGAAGGTGGCAGGGTCCGCCACATATAAACACAGTACAACAGTATGTATGTCAGACGGTCAGCTAAGTGCCTTAAAGCAAGATAGAAGTGGCCTGAAAGCCGTTTTTCAAGCTTTAATTGGAGTTGATTTTTCGCTGACAGGAGACGACAAGTGTTGATTGGAGTGTTGTTTATTCATTCAGGAGTGAGCGTCGCTCCGAGGCCGCTGTTCAGAATGATCTAAATGTGTGTGACACTTACTCTAATGGATGTGGATTTATAGAAGCACCGCTGCCGTCCTTTCCAAAAAAAAAAACGCCTCGGAGGGAAATTATTAGTGTAATTTCTGATGCGTTCCCGCTCACTTCTGGGCGATAAGTCCTAATGTAACTCCAAACAGACGCTAAACAACATGTTGTTATATCTCAGACATCTGTCACATATTTTATTGAACCCAGGACCTTCTGGAGCTGCGACCGCGCTGCAGCTTCCAGCGCCACCTGAGGCCGACCGGCACCCGTCCATCCGTCTCCATGAGTGACAGAGGCTGTAAATAAAGCCTGAACTCGTGATTCGTCAGGTCTGTCGGCTAGACGACAAGCAGACAACTTTCAAAATGCTTGTTCTCTGAATGGAGTTTGGATCGATCTGTGCTGAGGCATATCTCCACGACAGGTAGTCCGACTTCCTCGCCTACTTCCCTCCACGTCAGCTCCTTTTTCTGTCCTTTCTCGGTACGAGTGGACGTGTTGCCGTGCAGCTCTTGGTGTCCACAGACGGCTACGATTCAGGATAAATATACGGACATCAGCGACGTTAACGGCATGATGACGATGGGCTTTCGCGACACTGCAGCCATGTTGAATCCTCGCTTGAGTTATAGACGCACAAAGAAAAAAAGAAGACGAACGCTTGGAATATAAAGAATGATATCTCTGGTTTTGCTTCATTGATTTTGAACATTTCGGTGAGGTTCATTAGTTGGAAACTTGTTACACACATACATGATTGAGGAGAACCTGAGAACCAACAGAGAATTTCGCTCGCAGCCGAAATGTTCGAGGTCTGATTGGAAGTCCACATTTTCTCCATCTCTGACTGTATTCCTGTCTACTAATCCTTTTCTAGTGCGAGAACTCATACCTCCCATTTTTTTTTCCCATGCACAGAGCATGAATTACAAATAGATGCAGACAGAAGTGAAGCCAATGATGACCCCTCTGGAGACTTTGGACAGGAGAAGGAGGAAGAGGAGAAGGAAGTGGAAATTGGAGACCGTACAGTAAGCTCTCATTGACATGCTGTGCAGAAAGCCCATCTGCTGCTGTGACCCAAGTCTGATTGTGCTAAGCTGCACTACAGCTACAGTAGGTGAATATAAATGGTCCGGCACTGGAATAAACTTAAGTCTCATCCGATCGCGCTTTCATTCGTTACTATATCAGCTCCTGAATCATGTTGGTGGGGCAGCACACAGGAGGTCAGAGACGTATCTACATCCTTTGACTGCTGATGAGTCGGTCCACCACTGATTTCCAACCCAAATGATTGACAGGGCTGATAACATTCTGATCCAAAGCAGCAGCTCCGACTCACTTACGCTGATGACACTGCACTTACAAATCAGTTGCTTCTCTCTGAAGTGTTTTCTTTCATTTTTCCGGAGGCATTTAGTTCACACACGTAGATACTTCGGGTTTAAGCGCGTTTCTACACGCATATTCCATCGACTGGCACCACAGTCTGGCCCCAAAAGCGAGATTCTGGGACGTAATGACCCTTCCTTATGTGTTGGGTTAATAAAACAGACACAAGGGCAGGTGTGGATGGAAAATCAGGGTTGGTGATGAGCACAAGAAAACCTAGAAACCGCGCAAATTAATTGACAGGACCGCGGCACTCCATCGCTGCCTGACTCTGCGTGGTGCTCGTTTTGAAGCTGTGATTATGTCGGCGTATTTTATTGCTGCTGTTGGAAAATCCAGCAAATGCCAACAGGAGGTTTGTTTGTTGTGCAATAACTTTTCATTTCTACGGTCTGTCAAAACTGTGGTGGCTTACGCAGCTTCCCTCAAGCAGCCTTTGAAAGGATATAACAGCCGCCACCGGTTCTTGCTGACATGTCAGTCCAACAGGAACATCTTCAAAGAGGAGCGTTAATCTGATGGGGTGATTTTTTTGTCATTTAGGTTTTGGCTGACTTTGATCCTGCGGTGTTGTGACTTTCTTTTGAGTGTTAAAGCAAACTCTGCGTCTCCTCGATCAACCATGAACTTAACAAACTTTCCCGCTGCCTTTTCACACTTGAATGAAAACCTTCCACAAACTACAGAACCCAACGGAGCTGCAGCGCTGTCGACTCGTTCCACTAAATAACTTTTAACTAATCCAAACGTTGCTGTTTTTATAATTGGATAAGATTATGCTAATGTCCCTGCATTGCATAGGCTGTACATGAGATTTGCTAATCTGCATAAATCTCATTCATCCCGTCCAATCAGCTTAATCAAGAGTATCTTTACTCAGATTGCCACTTGAAACATGCACACTTCTACCTCCCCAACAGGCTCATTTTTAAATGATCAGTGCCTGTAATTTTCAGCCCGTCGCCTCTGAGTAGACCAGAAATAATTAATTCAAGCGCTGCTAAAAAAAAAACTGCCACATGAGGGAAAGTGATCACCAGCGATTCACAGCGAGCCAGCCGCATGGAAGACCAGAACTAAATGGAGGGGAAATAATTCTCACTGCATGAGACAGTAGCACAATCCAGTCACATCTTCCACGCTGCGCTGAGCACACTGATATTCTGTCTGTCAGTCTGTTTTGGAGCTTTTCATCGGATGCCTCAGGCGAGATTGTTGGAGAAACAAACGGGTGACCGGTCGATCGCAGGTACAACAACTTTGTCATTCTGGACGATTGAGCGCACTGTACGAGCAATTCAGAGAGTTTTTATTTCACTCGAGTCAACTGAAGAAGCAGCAAGAGCTCCTGTATCAGCTTTCACCAGCTGTTTGTAAGTTCTAACTACTAGCTGGTTTCAAACTAGTGATTTTTCTAAACCAGGCGGCATAATTAACATCGAGCGAGCAACTACAACAGCTGGTGTCAAAAATATGATCCAGTCCAACCCCCTAAATTATTTTCTTGTTGTTTCACACCAAAATAAACTACACCTGCATCTGCAACTGCAATAAATACACAATTCTCTTTTTTTTTAAAAGTGACCTGACTTTTATTTTGAAGTTGACCAGTCACAGGAAATGCAAAGTGTTCAGTTAGCAGCGCTGTCGATGGAGCGAAACAGCAGATCTACTTTTAATATGTCAGAGTATTTATTAGTCGCCACATCTGACCTCACACACAAAAAGCAGATCAATAATAATCAATTACATTTAACAAGATAACACAGAACTTACGTAGGCTAGTTTACGGTTGAAGAGGTAATCAGACGATTGCAGGATTACAATCTGTGTTGTAAATACTACGATTTAGTTCCAAAGGTGTCCATTTCTTCAGCAGCGAATGACAGAATCGAGTGTTATACTCATAATCTTGTTAGCGAGATTTAGCTCGTCCTAAGCAGCTTTATTTTGGCGATCTTCACATTTCCTCATTATAAAAAAGGAGTGAAATGATGGTAAGTTGAGAAAAAAACAACTCCTGAGGGGAGCGAGCTCTATAATCACCCTGACACTAGAGGATATGATTATCTTAATTAATGAAACAACTCGTTTTGCTTTTGTTGCTCTGTTAAATCTTTTCTCTGCTACATTTAACAAGGATTTTTATGCGAGAAAGAAAAGCAAGCGCTTCAATAAGAACCCAAATCTCGTTAAAATTAAGATCCAAGGGGGAAGAAATAGAAAAATGATCTCAATCAACAGGGACCTGATGAGCTTGGATGCTTCCCAACTTAATTTTTACAAACAGCATCACACTGGCATCACAGTTCAGCTGTACTGTTGATCTACGACTGGACGCCGCAGGAATGATTGAAGCAATAATTAAAAAGGAAAAAGGTCTGATCAGCTTCAGCACTTTGCTCCATCTCCCCCTGAGGAGATCCTGCAGTTTTGCCCTATTTGCCGAAAATCATATCACGTCTAGCAACTAATGGAAACTCTTAAGCTCGCGCAGGAGGTGGCGAATGAAAAATTAAGAAGTGAAATGTCGTGTGTGATGGGTCACAGTGGGTCTCGACATTTTACAGAAAATAACTGAAAAATACCTCTTCCTAATGTCACCGCACAAAGTATAAAAGGCATGAATAGCAAACTCGCAATGAGCAGATTGGATTTGTGTCGTGATTTCATATTGGAAACAGGCAAGTTCATGGCTCTCCTGCTGACAGAGAGACTGTACAGAGGAATAACAAGCAGTTAACGCTTTCGATGCGGTTGTGAGAAGGTTCTGGCCGGATGGATCCAGCCTGGGTGCAGAAGGTTTGGGGTGTATGAGGAGGATTTCCCCCTCTCTGCTTCTGATATCCGTCCCTGTGGTCACATATTGTTTTATGACCCAGCTGGGGAAACATCTCATCCCACTTCTGGTCAGACGGAAATTAAAATGCATCACACACAGCACGCCCTGGTTTATAAACAGCCTCTCAGAACCCTCGATAATGGGATACTCGTGCTGCGAGCGACACACGGACAGCTGATCATTTATCAGGTGTGTATTTGGGTTGCACCATCGTCACGTGACACGTTTGCTATTCTTGCGGTCTGATACGGTGGCCTACGAGCTGCAGCCGACCCCTTCAGCCCGCGTCCTGCTCCGCTTGGTGTCACTCGTCCTCTGGAGCGACTCTTGGAGTGTCTCCAGGCTCGTTAGGTTGAGCGGACAGGCCGGTTCTGCCCGCCGCTGTCGCCACCACCCAGCCAGTTTTCCCAAAGACACTGCAGCTGCGACAGCTAAAGCGGCCGCTGCAAAAACCGACTCACAATCCACCGCAACAGATTGTTGCAACCGACTGTTTAACAAACCGACCGCAGAAAAAACACAAATCACAACACCAGCGTGAGAAAAATGAGCGCTGACAGAGAGGAGACTGTGACTAGAAAAAGAGGAGGTCAGCTCGCCGGGACGGATCGTTTTCATTAACATAATTATCACCTGTTTTGTAAAGTGACACACACACACACACACACACACACACACACAGAATAAAGACAAGCGATGCAAACACATCTTATGAATAAAACAATGCAAATACTCAGACATGCACACACACACGTACACACTGCGCTGTACAAATGCGCATGGAGACACACATGACTTCACACCTAGTACACATACACACACACACACACACACACACACACACACAGCAGCACAGGCATTTTTATGCATCTGATTTCCATTTTCAGCCTCACAGTCACACGCGACCATCCCACTGATGAAGGGTTCATTGACGGGAGGAAAAGTCGTCAATACAAACATATAAATCTCACAAACACGTTTTCCCAGCAGGCACCACAACGAGCCAGTAAAACCAAATGTCTCAGTCTTTGGCTTTATCTCTGAGTTTGTTCCACCACACAGAGCGTCCTTCAACATAATAAGAAGTCCTCCAATAGAAAGAAGCTTTATCACCCCTGAAGACATCTGGCAGTTTTGCTTCACTGTTTGCCTGCTGAATGAATATTAGGAAGGGGAATATTAAAGCAGGGGTGTGACGGGTCACAGACGGTAACCTTCTTCACCTCCATTTTTTTTTTTAGAAAAAACTAGTCAGTGAATCCAGTAACCTTTAACCACAGCTTGTGTTTGTTGCTCAATGCTGAGGCCACTTTTCCAGACAACCAGAGGTCAGTGTGGACCAAACTATGGCTCACTTTTCAGAATTCATTAAGTGATTTCTCAACCCATGAGTGTGCGCTTATCTGTGTTCTATTGGGCTTCAGAAAACACGTAGATAGAACAAACATTTGCTTCTCAAGAGCCTCAATAAACCAGAGAAAAAAAATCTAATATCGCAGGCTGTTCGATATCATCTGCAGGGAATTAAGAGATAGCCAGCACCAGACTCCTCTGAGATATCAGTATCGTTTTCAAGGAATATTGCTCAGGGACTTTGTGAGTGGGCAAAGAGGGAATTCAACAGGTTTTCTGAGTCTCACATCAGCTTGTTTTATATTCGGCGGCAGTGCCATAACGTAATATCCGTTTATTGGCTCAATATAAAGTCTCTCTGTATTGGTTTACTGTGCGCTTATTCCTAAAAATCCTCCAGATGAATTGCATTATGAGTGTGATTGAAAACACCGCGGCTCACCTGTCCAGAGCGATGGCAGTCATCGAGTAGATGCTGGCGAAGACAGCCGCGATGGGAAAGAAGTTGTGGAAGCGGCAGTAGACCAGCCCGAAGTACCACTCGTTGTGCACGGCGTAGATGAAGTTGATCACCGTGTTGAAGGCGGACATCGAGGCTTCGGCGAACGCCAGGTTGAGGAGAAAATAGTTGGTGACGGTCCTCATGCGTTTATGCGCCATGATAATCCAGATCACCGTAATGTTGCCCACCACGGACACGACAACTATACCGCTGTACGCGATGGCCCAGAGGACGATTCTCCAGACCGGCTGCACGAACTGGTTCCACTGTAACGTGTCGTTGTTGGTGTTGTTGGAGCCGGTGGTCAAATTTGGCACGTCGGTGGTGTTGAATAAAGGATCCATTCTGCTGCCCAAGACGATAAAACGACACGTACAACTTAATTCAGTACATGACAAAGTTAAAGATCCTGGTGCCGAACGCAAAGTGAGCAAAAGTTTGAGAAACGAGTCCCCACCGCACACACACACACACACACGCACCGCACACGTTTTGTCTACGGGATGTGCAGGAAAACACTCCTCTGTATTGGAGATTTTGATTTTCAGATTCTCAGGATTCACGTGGATATTGTGATGACAGTCGATTACTCTCTGCTCATCCGTTGGCACTTTTCGCTGTGCGTAAAAACGAAAACGCGCCTTTTACGCGCACCAAGAAACGGAACAGGTCCGCGCTCCCGGCACAGCTCACACGTATCTGAGCTCTCTGCTCCCCTCTCTCCCTCTGCTCCTCTCTCTCTGTGTGTGTCTCTCCCTCTCTCTCTCCCCCAGCGCTCCTCTGCTCAAACTGAGAGACTGTACGGCAGCTCGCGGAGAGAGTCGCTGCGCTCCCGTATCCAATAAGCAGCCTCTGTAATAATGATTATGGATGAGTCCAGGTAAGTGATTCATTCCATCCTGCTCATACCGTGGCGAGCACTGGAGGAGGCAACAGGATCCTCATGCCTGAATACCTCTGATCTGATTTCATTTGCTCGTAATTCCTTTTGTACACAAACACAAACATGGAGAGCAGGAGAATGAATGGAAGTCAGACATAACGACGGTGATGTTATTGATGGTGGTGGTGGTGTGTAGCAGCAGCGGGACTGTCGATGCCCGTTTTAATAATTAATCTCCAGACGCACCTGAATGTGTGATGTGGGGAGCTGATTGATGACCCGGTCTCTCCGCTCACTGCCCCCCTCTTGTGGACTCAAAGTCTGGACTCTGTGTGTGTGTGTGTGGATGCTAACACGCTTCCCAGTAAAAGAACCTTCATACCTTCATACCCGGTGATGCAATATTTAAATTACAATGACAAAAGATAATAATGATGTGATACAGTGATCTGGTTTGAAGTGATAAGACTGAACAACAGGATCTTTTCCTCAGGAGGCTGCGCTCTCACTGTTTACAGCGCCGAGCTCTGTGTATTCTGTCAGACCTTTTTGTTCCAGCCTCCAGTTCTTTATGTGTGTGTGTGTGTGTGTGTGTGTGTGTGTGTTCGTGGGTCTCTGCCCAGGAGAGCAGTGTGTTAGAGGATGGATGAGGTCATTAAACGGGCTTCCAGACTCGCCGCTGGACCGCTGACACCACCGCAAGACTAGAGCTCTCCTGTCAGGGCAGTTTACAGCGACAGCTTTCATGTTGTTTGGCATTATTCCTATTCATATCTGATTCATCAACATTTTAACTCTCAGTCATTCATGTTTAAAGGAGCAGTATGTAGTTCATTTTGATCAGAAGAGAAAGATCTTCACTGACTTTGACACGGGATGGATTCAGATGTCTTTGGCGATCTGATTTCCCAAATTCTGACACCAGGACGTGGTGAATATCTGAATGTCTACCCAATGGATTTGCAGTAAATCTTGTACAGACATTCACGCTCCCCAGAGGATGAATCCTTTGGACTTTACTGTTCCCCTGAGGTTTCCTCTAACCAAATGTTTCCCCTCGGGATGAACTGTAATCGTCACCAGCTTAAATTGTACGTCTCATCACTCCTGTCTAAGATTGTCACACTGAATATTAAGTATATAGTCTTTTTTTTTTTTGTATGCGTTGAATAAAACACAGATTGTTGTATGTTTACTTTCTCCCTGAATGAGCCTTCAGTCTTCAGCAGATAGTCTCTCGCTCTGTGCGATGCTCATGAGTTATATGTGATAATGACTTTCCCGCATCACGAGGGCAAAATCTGGTCGTCTTCCAGATGTTAAAAGTCTCTATTCATCATTTACGGCAGAGTTTTCTTCCCCGATCGCCACAGAAACATATTCTCATGAATAAATTAATGAGGTCGCCACATTACAAGGTTACAGAGCCATAACAACTAATAAAGCCACCACAGAGGAGAGAAGGTCACTGGAGCTTCACTGCAGCTGTAATCACTCACACGGAGAATCAGACACACTTTCTCTGTTGGAATAGTGCTGGAAAGAAGAACAGAAGCTTTTTGTCATGCCGTCATTTACAACATCAAACTCGCAGAGTGCAGAATTAACCATGCAATTATGCGAGTAAAGTATTCTCTGCCTCTCGTCACAGCTCTTTTGTTTGTTGCACTGCAGGCTTCTGCTTTAAGTACCCGGAACATCGTGAACGTCTCGTAAGATCCTTTGTAGGCCGACGTTCTGACCTAGGCTGACATGAAGAATGAAAGAAATGCAATTTAATGTGCGATTACATCTCTTCACCAGATTGCTGTGAAATTTCATGTAATTTCCATTTTTTTTCCCCTTTCGAAACGACCCCTTGGCGAATCTAATGACAACTCTACCAGATAAACCTCGTTGAAAATCGTCCGTGAACTTTTTCAGTCTAACCCACCGAACCTTCTGTAATTATAGCATCTGCTCACAAGTCTCGCAGACATTTCTGTGACTGTGTGAACAAAGTGTCAGGAGGCTTCTGCACCACATTAAAGAGACGAGACATCGGTTTCACCCGTCTTAAGAAACCGTCGGCCTGTAATTTCATGCAAATGTCTTCTCGTCGGTGAAATGGCTCTGCAAGTTTTTCAACAACACCAAAAATATGTTGCCCCTCCTTCCAAGAGATGATTAAATGATAGGTGGTGTCCAGTCACGTTCCTGCAGCACAAGGACACTTCTTCTCTCCTGGGAGCTGCTTCGATCCGCTCCGGTCCGTCCATCCTCTCCATCACATCCGTCAGAGCCCCGTGCTGCTGGAGTCCACACTGCTTGGAGGGTGAAACTAAAAGCGGTGAATGACACCAGCCTCCTCCAGCCTCACACAAACAGACATTCCCACTCATTTCATCCTATTTCCAGCATCGTCCCTGCAGCACTGCACAGCTCGAGCCGTGAAATGACCGGGTCAGCCACATTATCCGCGCGCGTCGATGCTATCCGGGCATCATGAGATGCTGATTCCACTACAATTACTCGCAGAGTGCACTGAAATACACTCTCGCCCCAAAAAGGATTCAGTTGTAGCTGCTCTTTGTGCAGCCATGCAAACATGCCGATGTTCTCAGATATTATGTTTGCAATGTTTTACCTGATTTAGCTCGTTAGCATGTTAACATTTAGACGTTAGTTCTGCAGGTAAACATGAACCAGAGTGTTGGGCTGATAAAAGATTTAGACCTGGTTAATGTGGACATGAAAAGTGACGGGACAACAAGACCAAACGCCACTGCGAGCACCGAGATCGCACAAATAAGAGAGGAGGAAAAAAAATGCTAAAATAAGATTTATCAAGGGGGAATCAGAGCCTGTTACAGAGACGTGACGCCATCACAACATCCACGATGAAGCTGCTGCACTTAACGGACGATCCGTGTTCCTTTTCTTCCTGCCCACTTTCTCCGAGATCAAAACGTCACCAAAAGAGAAGAGACACCTGGGGGAGGGGCTGTCATATACTGATGCTTTGGGATCGAATGTTGAGTCAGTCATGTATTAAATCAACTTTTCTCACAGAGTCAACCTTAAAACAACCCAGAACATCACTGGAACCAGGCAGCAGAGCCTCATTTACATCTCCCACCCAGCCACAGTCTGTTCACCCTGCTGCCATTTGGCCAAAGACACAGAACTATCAGCTTCATTATATTATTTTTGTCTGTGAGCAGCACTGAGGGACGGCTGGCATGTTGTTTTTACAACCCTGTGTAGTAAAATCATAAATAAATGAACCTTGTCCCGGCCTACAGGAGGGCCAGGATCGTACAGAGCCGACACGAAGAGAGAGTTTCTCTCCCGACTGAAATCCGATTGAAAATGCTTGTGAACTTTTATGGGAGAGAAGTGTCGAAGTGAGAAGTGCCTTTGTTTGATGGGCGAAACAAGCCGGATCAAGAGTGACTTGTCCTGATATAACCTTCCCAGATTCAATCTCAGGATCTCAGGTGGTTACCGGGTGAAGCCTGCACCTCAGACCAGACGGCCGCCACGCACAGTTCTCCTCCGAGACAACTACCTTAAAAAATACACTTTGTTATATTATTCTTTAAAATAACCATCTACGTATCAGACGATGTATTTGCTTCCTCTCCTCTTTCAACCTGCCCAAACAAGACGTCCATCTTCACCTCACTCGATCAACACGCCACTCGCAATCCGTCTGTTATCCGTCACATGTATTAACTGCAAACACGGCAATCTTTTCCAGCAAGGTCGGCGCGAGTGGGACCAAATTATACTGAGGTCAAATCAATTCTACATCCCATCTCCTGCAAACGACGGCGTATTGATGGACTGTATCAGTTATTTAATTGGAATCATCTCAGACAGATTGGTGCAACATGTCTGGACATGATCGGCGGTCCAGGTTTCATTTTCATTTCATTTTCATGTTTGACTGCAGAGTATTAAAGATATAGACGGAGATGTAAAATTAAAACAAACAAATGAAGATGATTAGGGCTTGAATTCATGAGAATATATTACATTATCTAAGATGAGTTGAACACAAGTACATACAAAGTACTTACAATCATGATTTTATGATATTAATCAGATTTTTCGAGAGCTTTATTGCTGCTGCGTTATGATTCCCGTCATTTTAATGGGTTTGAAAAGATCCAATCATAGAGGTGATGGAAACGAGAATGATTATGGTGATCATAAGTTGTTTACTTCACCATTCCTGATGATGTAATCCAGCCCAATCAGCAACCGCTCAGACCGCTGAGACAGATGCAGATGTTTTACAGATATATATATATAATAAAGTTAAAGAAAAGAAATGTTTGTTTATAGACGATCCGTGACTGATATTGTCTAATACCTCTCTCACCACAGGCGGCAGGTATTTACATGTCTCTGTTAATCAGTCATTAAATGTTCCACAGTTTAATTATGAAGCTCTTCATGTGTTAAACACAGTTAGCAGTTGCTAACAAGTGTCTGAGTGAGACTACAGAGGTCGTCGGGGACATTAAACGGAGACTAGTCCGTCTTTACAGGCCCACTTTAGTTACACACTGTTCTAACTCTGACTTTACAACTTGATCAGTTTATAGAAATAGAAAACCTGGATAGTAATTGTGCAGTAAGACTCTTAGTGGTGGTGACGTTGAAGTCATGTGACTGTGACGTCGTCTGTTTGTAGGCTAACATTAGCTTCTTACTGCTACACAGTTAATTTACACAAGCGGTGTTCAACTGTGACGATTATCTTGATGAACAAAACCTGTAAGGATCATAAACTTGTACAGTAACTGTGTAGTAAGACGCTTGATCATCCAGAGCGATGCTAACTTCAGGGTTAGCCTACAAAAATATCATCGCTCCACCTCTCTGTAGGTCATAATGATGATACTGTCACTGCAAAATGGCGGTCGGTCATCGTGTTTCATCACTGAGAATCATCACTGTGCCTTGTATGGATTCAGCTGCACGCTACAGGATGTGATCCGGCCCTGCAGGAGTGGACGAAACCATCTCCAGTCCTCAGAGGCTCAAACATTAGGAATTAATTGTCTGTCAAAATGTTTATTTGCAGCCCAAACACACTTGACAGTGTGATTGAGGCTAATGTGAAAATTGCAGACTGAACTCAGCATTTCATTTCAGGCTTTTCGAGGACCGCGGCTCCCCGCTAGTTTATATATCGGCTCAGTTCAGCGGCGTTAATATTAATTTAATATGTGTTGCCGAGGTGCAATTATATCATAAACAAATGAGAGCAGAAACTAACAACAGCAACAAGAAGGGTTAATGACAGCGGTTAACAGAATTAGAAACACGAATGAAGCGAAGAAATACGTGTTTGTGTCGTTGTTCCAACTGGTTTTCTCTTCTCTTCTGGCAGGAAGTGACATACTCAACTACTTAATGTTAAATATTGTACTTTTTATGATACATTTATTTGATTACTTAAATTATAAGTTACTTTTCAGATTATATGCATTTATTTTATCAGTAATCAAATGAAAAATAAAACCATAAAACAAAAGAAAACAGAAAATGCTGAATATTTTAGATTCAGTTATTGTCAAGGACACTAATCGGTCGATTACATATTTTCTTTACTATGCATACAAAAAAATATGTAAAAATATATGTATTATTTACTTTTACTCATACTTTCATACTAAGGTCTTGTTTTGCCAGAAAATTACTTTTCACAGTTAAGTTGATTTAATTTCAGATATTTTAAGACTTTTATTCGTATGAATGACTTTCGCTGTCACCCAAAAAATGCTTTAACACGACATCTTTACTTTTAACTTTTTCAGGTATATTTTGTTTACTTTGTGCGCCACTGTGAGGGGTTAATAGATCACTACGCACCACTGAAGGTGAGACTTTTAGAGGCTCTGCTGGGCGCTCGTCCTGCAGAGCATCATGATGGCTGAAAAACACCAAAAAAAAACGCCATCGAGTCCAATCTGGCGGCTGCAGACGGTCTGATCATCTCTACCATCATCTCTGTGATACATGACTGTAGTGCATGTTTAAAGAGTAGATAAAAAAGCAATCGTAGGCACTGAAACAATTTACGAGACGAGTAATAAACTACGTCAGCAGCAGCTCTCCTGCCACCTGTGAATAATTAACTGTCGGTGCCACTCTGGCCTGTAAAAAACTCCCTCCTGATACATTTTTTAAGCACTTTCCCACAACTGCAGTGAATTACTTGCATCTCATCTCAGGTGAAGAAAAAATTCATCTCACAGATCGTAAGTTATGACGGAGAGGAGTCATCACACGGTGGAGAAAAAGAGATCCACTACTTTGAAACAGAAGAAATATACTTGCTATTGCTCAACATGTTTTTAATGAGACTTTATTAGAAATTAGAAATGTCCCTCACAGCTTATGGTGTACATAAATAACAGTGGTCCTGTGTGTGTATGTGTGCTTTGCAGTGTGGAAAGGATTCTGGCTGAGGAAGTGCTGGATTCAGATGACTTAACACAAAAATGAGCTGAGTTTCTGAATTTAAACTCCATTCAGTCCGTTCACACCGTCTCCAAGTCAGCTCCTTGACTCTGCGGGACCCACCGAGCAAAAAATATATCCGGAAGACGTGAATTCAAGCGTCCATGATGACGTGGAAAAGACTTTAAAAGAGACAGAATGAAAGTTTTTCTGTCAACGTTCACTCGCGTAAAAGAAATTCTTGTGGTTAAAGTTTTTATTTTCACTTACGCAGTCTACTGAGGTCACAGTAGAAATTTGGCCGTCAAGTAAAAAAATTGTCAAATTTAAAAATAAAATATAAAAACGTTGTCCTTGTGACGTCTGTAACGACAGAGGAAGCCGTTGATTAAGTCGCTGATTAAACTGATTTGATTATCGTCGTTTAAAGATCGTTGAATTGACGTCTTGCGGACATGTTTGTGCTCAGGGACACTGAAACATTTTTAAAATTCAAACTGTTATCTCTGACCTTTTAATTGATTGACTTCCAATAGCTTGACCTGAATGTTCCTCCACCACCCACTGAAAAGTCTAAATCAATTATTTGTTAAAAATGTGAGACTCTGCGTGTCGCCATTGACAAGCTGCTGCCAATCTGACGACCTTAAGAGTGCGCTCGAGGTTTGACGGATTGAATTCCTTTCCGCAGCGATCAATGCGTATGTTGATGATTCACAGCCTTGAGGAACGATTAGTTTTTTCCCACGTAGATCTTTCATAGCAGTGCATTATCATTCATTTCCCTATTTGCACCTTTATTTCCGTTCGTGGTCATGTGGGACTTGTTGCAGTCCCAGGGTCGATCAGAGAAACACTCGCCTTCCGTCAGAACGCAGTGCAAGATAACATGAAATTGATCCCTGAATGGAAAATTCTCTTCTTCATACTCACCCTCCATTGTTAAAGTCAGAGGTCAACAAACAGTATCTTCCTCAAGGAGACATAACAAATGTGTATGTTTGCGTGACGCTGGTTGAAGGACTCCAGGAATTGATTAAATGTAACATGATGACTCACAGCTTACTCGTGTTCTTCCTCTACACAGGACTGAACAAATCCAGAGGAAGTGATTCCACACAAATAAAATAATTTAAAAAAATAACACCACAAACCATCTTGTGATGTAGGGAACGACAGACAGGTAAACACTTCTGTCGATAATCACCTGAGCAAACACATGGCCAGCTTTGCAAGTACACAAACCTATTTGTGAATGCAGCAGGAGGGTCAGCGCCAAATATATCCAACAAGTGGCGGCAACAACTGATGCAACTTGAAGCAAGAGGGATTAACTGTGTCCTCAGTGCAGAAGTCGAGCATCACAGTCACTCATAGCAACACATATATATTTACTTTGCATGTTTTTCTGCTATTAAATCTGTTTTTTTCTGGTATAAATAATCTGATTAAGGTCATTTTTAACAGTCAAATACACAAAAATCACAATACAAAGTAATGCAACAATAATTATATTACTTTAATAAGCCTCACTGGCACATATTATTTTTTATTTTTTAAGTTTTGGGGTTCATTCTGCTTCCAACTCATGTCCTTTATAAAAATAAACAATTTCTAAGCATTTTTTTTTGTTTTTAATTGGTAGATTTTTATCAAAATGTCAAAATATCGGCCACCTTTTAATGTTTACATTTGTTTTTACTGTTAAACTGTTATTCATATTTATTATTTCATTAATATAACCATTGAACAAATGATTGTAACACGTGTGTAATAGTTTAAACTCACCACAGAATGATGTCACATATTAAATGTAGCAGATTAATCCAATTAGCTAATGAAGACTGTGCGAACTGTCCCTTTAAGAATGTAGTCAAAACAAAGCGTGGACCGGCCGCACGGAAGTGGTTCTGTTTCGGTTGCTACCCACAATAGTAATGTGAGAAATGAGGGCTGCGACGTATTTAAAATTGAGTTGGCTCTCTTAAAAGCATTTTTAATTTCATGAAGAATATCTTATTATTCATCCGTATTATTTTCATATCGCCAGAACCAAACGAAGGGATAGCTAGCTAGCTTGTTAGCTAGCTTCGCAGCCATGCCGCCCTACTCTGAGCTGAGGAAAACCAACCACTTCTACTACTTCATCAAATTTACCCTAAATATCTACTCAATGCTCTTCTCGGTAAGTTTCTGGTCCTTTTAATGAAATCGGCATCCTGTGTGTGCATCGTAAGCTCGCCCGAGCAGCGACAGTGTCAGCTAATTGTAGTAGACACGAAACACCCTATAACGTTAGCATCTGTGGGGCTCACTCCAAACTTCATAAGGAACACCTGCATGTAGCATCTGCATACATATGTACATAAATACACACTTTATAGAACATAGTTGAAGAGTTATTACGAATCTTTACAACCTGTAGTACAATTCGGCATACACCCGAAACAACTACCGGGCCTATTGTTATAACAGTTTCATTTTCAAACACCGATGCGTGTCAAATTCTCGTGAAACTCTATCTAAATACCGTTACATCATGAAGCGGGGTATATGTGAGATTGAGTTGAAATAAATCGCCGTGTCTTTGACGAAACATTTGCCGAATTCATCTGAAGGATATAATAACTTGAAAATTAATCAAACATTGGATTATAACTACATGTATATGTTGTTAAACAATGCAATATTGAATTGCCATATTTCCTAATGGGATTCGGCGTGGAATTCCCTGTGTACTAGCTAGCTGGTGAATGGTTAGCTTACAAGACCGATGCTACGATTTCAGACATCCTGCTACATGTTAATATGTCGTTTATTCAAAATAAAAAATGTGGGCCATCTAGCAAAAATAATATTATATACAGAGGCATTAATAATAACATGTGGTACTGAAACAATGCAGAGCGATCACCGGCTAGCAAACAGCTCGGTGGTGCAGGGCGTTGGATCCAGTTAAAGGGACGCTGATGGGGGGTAAATAGTGTCGCCGACAGAAAATTTGAGCATCCTTTTAGAGGCGTTTTTGTTGAACATACAACCTAATTACATTCATATTATGGTTTAAATAAATAATATATGTACTGTCAGCTATGTTTTGACAATTCATGTTGTTGTACCTCTCTGTAATATTATCTTATCCAATGTAAACAGATCAAGCTTCCTTGTAAGGAGAGAATATTTTCCCAAAACTCAGTTTAAAAACACACCTGGCAGGTTGAGAGCATTCATGTAAAATAATGCAGATTCATTACACAAATGTGGTCATTATTTTTATATATATTGATATGATTTAAAATACAGGCCTAAACAAGAATATTATGCATGCCACATAAAGAAAAATCAGAAATAATGCTTTAGTTTTAATTATAATCATGTAAATGTCATATAAACCTGCTTATAATCCCTTGTGTTGTTAGTCAGGCGTCATGCTTCCTCCATCTGACCCTAACACCACTTTTATCTTGAGGTAAATTTGCGGTGTAATGTTCAGTTTGCACCAACAACACTGTCACCATTCTGCCCGGCTGGTTGTGTTTGTTGTAGTCATACGCCCTGAGGCACGTTATTAAATATGACTCCAAAACATCAGTAGTTTGATTCCATTAGCGCTCCAGAGTCCCTTTTTCATATGATCCGTCTGTCCCCGCTACCATTTCTCTCTTTTACTGCTGTGATTTAGGACAGTGTTGTCTCGGCTCGGCTCAGCAGACGAAAAAGCTCTTTTGGCCCAAAGCTGAACGCATAAACTTAATTAAAGTTGTCTCCTTGCAGTTGCAATATTAACTTTGGTAATGCAATTTAAGCTGCATTCTCATGACTGCAGGAGTCCAGTGGGGATCACTCCTCCTCATCCAGTGAATATAAGTATGTCTGGTTTTTATTTGATATGTTTCACTCAAGGTTCGTTACAATCATACCAAAACTGTCCCATGATACTTTTTAATAACCATTGTTAATAAATGATACAGTTAGAGAGTTAATGTAGCTCAGGTTAATAGTTATTTAGCTGTTAACAATTTATGAAATGCTTTATAAAGAATTCATTAAGCAGTTTTGTGGTTGCAGCTGACGTTTATAGACTTTAACAATAACAGTTCAAGGTTTTTATGGGTCGATGTGTTTTGGTGCCGCGTCACCGTTCAGCCTCGTCAGAACTCTTCGGTATCTTTCAGTCCACTTGTCTGCAAAGCATCCCGTCTTTTCCAATATCCTGCGATGACTGATATCATGCTAGCAATCCCAGCTATTGTCTTTTTCTTTTTTTTATTCTCTCCGTGACGATATCAGATCTCTCTCTACAAAGTGTGTTACTCATTCTTATCTTCATGACTGCAGCAGGGTGGGTAGAAAAGGCTGACATTGGATGTGGGAACCAAGCCAAATGTCTCCGCCAATGCTTTATGGAGGGTTGTGAGCAGTTGGAAGTAGATGGACCCTGCTCTTAAGGTAGATTGCCTTCGTTTTCCAATTGAAAATCAATAGCAGGGAAGCAAACGCAGTGCACAACGTCTCTCTCTCTCTTTTTTTTTTGGCAGATGCGTTAGTTAGATGTAAACGTGGGCGACACGCTGCCTTTCACAAATCTGATGAGGTGCTCTGAAGTTGTTTAACAGTTTACAGCGGGCACTGAAGGTTGCACTCCGTTAGTCTTGCTAATCATTTTAACATTACGTTCTTTATGACAGTAATTCACTAAGAGTGTAAAACACTTCACAGCCAGCTGCAGAGGTGGAAAAGAACCAAGTGCATTTACTCAAGTCCTGTTTTCATGTACAATTTTGAGGTATTTCCATTCTAACTAGCTTTGTGCTGTGTGTTGCCCCTTTTTACTTCCCAACTTTTGTCAGCTATAATTACAAGTTACTTTTACTGAATTAAGATTTTACATTAGACGTGTAACTTGCAATTGAAAGCAATGAGTGAGTAAGTAAATCTGAACTTCTTTGTGTTGTTAATGAGCTGTTCGAGACCTAAAGAGGATTCATCTTCCAATATTTCACAACAAAGTAAAGCAAACATGAGGCGTTTACTGTCCCATTGATCATTTTGTGGACTGAGCCCTCGTACAATGATGTGTTCACTGTCATCACGTCAAGTCTGCGAGTGTGTGGGACCTCTATGACCTTTACTTTAACATATTTCTGTATCATGAGGTGGTTAAATATTACTTACGACGATTCAAGTAGCGTTTCAATTAAATAACTGTTTTACACACTCATAACAAGTTGTGGTGAAGTTGGTTACATTGTTAAATCTTTTTGTTATCCGTCTGTTCAGTGCGTTTATTGTTAATATTTGCAGCTTTGTTGTGCTGCAGGTTGGCGTAGGGTGTTTTATTTTGAAAATAAACGGGATGCACGATGCTGTTTCGCCGTCTGACTCGATCTGCTCGGTGCAGATTGTCGGGCTGCGTTCCGCTTCAATTTCTGCCATCGATTTTAGTAAACTGCCCATATTTGAAATCTACACAGTTGACTTCTCGGGTGAAATACTCCCAGGGGTGAAGCTGGTGATGAAATAGCTGAACCAAAGAAGAAGAAAGAAAGAAAGAGGAGACACGAGAAAGAGTTTTTGATTGACTGACTGAAACCAAAAGCATTTTGAATAAAAAAAATGTCTGTGAATTGAACTTCAAGGCACTAAAATAAAAGCTCTTCTCAATTTAAATGTCAACAGAATGAAGTTATGGTCGTAATATCATCATCTAAAATTGAATACATTTAATTTAATCACCCACGCTCCCTAAAGCCTCGATGTGGATATTATCATGTTGGTTGGAAAGGCTTCGTCCAATCCTGGTGCCCAACTGAATAACTGTTTCGTATAAACTCTTGTAATCAGCAGGAGTCTACGTTAGTGTCACGTTTTACCTGTTAAGACTCGTGTTAATGCCTTTTCCTCATCATGGTGGCGGACAAGACATCAGAGTTCCAGACAGAGAAAGTAAAAGTGTCTCCTGCTCAGAAAATCCCGCCGGTCCTCCGAGGGTCTCTCCTGCCAGGCGTCTGTCAGCCGAGGAGTCGATCACAGTGGACGACAAGTAGAAGAGGTTGTACCACCGTCTGGTTTTCAAGAAAAGTAGTTCTGCCAACTTCTCTGACAGTTCGTCACCGGAGCAGAGAGCGTCCAGACAGACTGGAGTCACGCTGCTCTGCTTCACGCTGCCCTCCGTGTGTTTTACCGTTCTGTGCTGCCATCACAGTTTGTGCTCTGTGCTCGTCTTGACACTCGATTTGTGAAGTTTACCGGCTGTCATGCTGCTGTTTCTGCATTGCTCTGTGGACATGACGCAGCTAAAACACAAAGTGCCAGGATTCGACTTGGAGACGTCTTAAACTGATGATGTGAGACAACAACTTGTAGGGAGCAGCCTTAATATTCATCCGAGGATCTGAGTATTTCTTCCTCTGCGGGTTCGATGCCTGATGCTTTGGAGCTGTTCATGGTTGTTTACGATCCGATCACATTACACCAACAACACATATATTTCTGTTCCTGTGCTCCGGGTCACCCTTTCGCATTTTGCAGCCTTTACGCGAAGCGGTGTGAGCACTCAGGGCAGCTCGATGGTGATGTGAGGTTTGTGACACCGGGAACAAAAGCACCTGTACGCCTGTATATGTCCCTTATTTCAGGAATTCTTGTGGAAAGCTGTGACGTGGTAAGAATAATAATCACTGCTCGAGCGAGGCAGGATATTAGCTGTACGATCAGTGCATGGTCAGTGGATAATGAGGACCCAAAATAACCGAACAGAACAGAACAAGTCTTCTACGTTGGTTTGATTTAATAGAAGAACGACGAAGGAAACTGAAAGTCTGTATATGATGTGTTGACGTCTTTGCCTTCCACGTCTGAATGCTGATGTCGTCGAACCAAACACGCCAGGCGTAAAGTCGAGAAGTGACAATTAAAGACAGTCTTTAACTCATCGCTGCTTTTTATTATACATTCCTCCCACTTGTCAGAAAAACTGATATCATGAATGATATTAAAATCCTGTGCCAGATCCAGTCAGGCATCTTAAGACGTACACCGTCTCCCTCCCACCATGAGGGAGAGCCGGCCCCGTCCTCTTTATCCATTATATAATTCCACTAAGTGGACGTAGTCGCGGTTCATTTGGACCAGAGTCTCATGCTGCTTTAAGACGCAACAAATCCACTTAAAAGAATCTCATTAGTCTGGATTTTAATGAAGCATTTTGATGTCTTGTTTTTTCTTTTTGAGGCTTTTCCACACTGATAAAAATACAATTCTGAGGGGAAACCGAAACCTGTTTTGAAGGTTATGTTTTGGCTTTTCTTTTCAAAATAAAACGTTCTGTATCAGCCTTTAAAGCTCGTTTGTCGCACTGTTGTTTGGCTGCTAATCTGATTGTAGATTAGGAAATCTTATCAGCTACGTCCAAACCCCTTAAAGTCTGTTTCTGTTTCCTCCTGAAACCAGCTGTTCCATTTCCATTTAATATGTATTGAACCTGATGCATCTATGAGATTTGAAGTTTCATTTTCAAAATGAGAGAGAGACGAACTGACGGGATTATTCTTATCATTCATAAAGCAAGAAGCAGGAGGAGGGGAAGAAGAACTCCACAACACCAAGACACAGTTTCTCAACGCCATTTTTGTTCTTCATTCATGAACCTTCTCTCTCTCTCCACCTGCAGCTGATGGGTCTCTGTGTGCTGTGTGTCGGGGTGTATGCCGAAGTGGAGAGGCAGAAGAATCGAACCCTGGAGGGGCTTTTCCTGGCGCCTGCTGTGGTGCTCATCCTCCTGGGCCTGGTGATGTTTACAGTGTCAGTGGTGGGCATGGTCGGATCCCTCCGGGACAACAAGACCCTGCTGCACATGGTGAGAATGAAAGAGGAAGAGGAGGAGAGGACATGTTGTTTGTTTATTACATTATAGTTTTCCATGTTTTGCACAATGTGAGTTGTCTACTGAGTTACAAAATCAGAGCGTATTGTTGAATAATGGCACGGTTTCACATCTATGTAAGCGAAGGGACGAATTAAACATTTGTCTTTGGTGGCAAAACAGATTTGCATCTTCGTTTTGAGTTGTGAGACTTGACTAACGCAACCAAGCTACTCAAACGAGCTACAACCAGCAGGCACTGGTCACACTGGTTGACAAATTATACACGTCAAACCTGAGAAATATGTGTTCAGCAGCAGCAGAGTGTAAGTCAGTGATCATGAAGGATGTTTTATCCTCAGAGTGTAAAGAGGAATGACTCATCATTTCACTTGCATATGCAGCAAAACTTCACATCACACTGTAGACTACACTTTTACTTTGCACTGAAGAAAAGATCGGCATTTGATTGGGTTTATTTTAGCTGAAACTGATGCATGAAAAACTTTCTGACCCTAGAAAGCAGTCTTCAGTTGTTGGTGTATCACTTAACGTTTACACAGCGATGTTTTAACCCTCCATCTTCCTCCCTCTGCAGTTCCTCTGTGTTCTCTGTGTGCTGCTGCTTCTCCAGGCGATCGCCCTCACCATGGCTCTCATCTTTGAAAAGAAGGTATGTTTGTCATATTTCAGGTCACGCGCTCGCCTGCACGATAACAGCGACGCACCTCTCATCTGTGTTTCTACCTCTCACCATTCTCTCCAGACGTCGGCCTTGTTCCAGAGCAGTATACGAGAAGGAATCAAACACTACTACGACGACCTGGACTTCAAAAATATCCTCGACTACGTGCAGCAAAAGGTATCGTAATGAATGATCTAGAAAATATTATACAGAACGCTTAATTTCTGAGATGCATCGCTGATAAAAGTGGATATCACTGCATTTGATATGTTGTGTTTATTCAGAGCTTTACTGTAGATTTTTTGTTTTTCTCTCAGTCAGTTGGTCACACAGGTTTATTATCCTGCATTTTAATCCAGTAGATTAAAGTGATATTCCGGTGTAAATTTAATCCATGGTCTAACACACCGTGAAACTGTGTTAGACTCCCTCTCGAGAGATCAAGTTAGCAGACCGCTAATTTACGGAGTTTTATCAACCTCAGAAACGACCGCATGACAACAATACACTGCAGTAAATGGATCCAAATATAAACCGCCACCAAAAAGCCACAAATAATGCTCAGAACAGCACCAAACTTCAGCAACAGTACAAATAGAGTCTCAGCACATAGTCCGGGGCATCTAACCTCCGCTAGCTTAGCTGGATTTCTACTGAAAAGCTGACTAAATTTACCACTCTTCTGCAGCAGCTTCCTGTTGACGGGAAGTCCCGACGAGTCGATTACCGAGTGCAGTAGAGTTCCGCGGCTCATGGATGAAAATGTGTGATTATGACTCCATGGAAAAGCAATCAAAGTTCATATGTGTCTTACCTGCCAGTTTATAACAGTTATTATCGAGAGCGGACAGGGAAAAGAACGGAATTGAGCATTTCTAACCGCACTCTGTAATCGTCGCGTCGGGACTTCCCCGACCCGGAAGCTGATGGAGGAGTTCTGAAATCTGTTTTTAGCTTCACAATAGAAATCCAGCTAAGCTAGCGGAGGTTAGATGCCCCGGACTATGTGCTGAGACCCTATTTGTACTGTTGCTGAAGTTTGGTGCTGTTCTGAGCATTATTTGTGGCTTTTTGGTGGCGGTTTATATTTGGATCCATTTACTGCAGTGTATTGTTGTCGTGCGGTCGTTTCTGAGGTTGATAAAACTCCGTAAATTAGCGGTCTGCTAACTTGATCTCTCGAGAGGGAGTCTAACACAGTTTCACGGTGATTTAGACCATGGATTAAACTTACACCGGAATATCCCTTTAAAACACCAAGCTGGTTGTTGTTTCTCACAGCTGACATGATTGCTGATTTCACTTTTATTTACTTTTATTCTCAGTTTCATTGTTGGCTTAGTCAGTCTGCGCTTAATGATTAACAAGTTGCCCTCCGTGTTACATTCTGTCTGGTTGAGGTCGGTCTCAGTTTTAAAAAGTAGTATGTTGTAGCCTGAAGCTTCTGAATCTATCAGGAGAAGAAATTAATAATAGATGAATGCTGCAGGTGGGTATTTTGGAAATGTCTCATGTGTTCACTCTTTGAGACACATGTTTTATCTGAATAGAAAACAGCAAAACTGACATCAGATCAGCTCCACTGAGGCGACCGCTGACTGGGTTCAATGCCTTTGAACTTGAACTCGAAAACAAATTTGCTGTAATGTGTGTTTACAGTAACCTTCGACCACGAGCTCAGAACATAGTCCAGCCTCTCGCCTACAATTCTCACAGCTTGAAGCCTTTTTCTTCGAGGGGACACCTGCTGTGTTTCCATCACCTCCATCGATGCAGAGGGCAATAAATCCTGCGTCTCGTCTTGTAGCTGGTATTTGTTTTTTCTCTCCGCAGCGTGCAGCTTAAGTCAGGCGATCACAAGAGGTAGAGGCGTCCCCCGAGGTGTAGGAAAGGTCTCGACACATTGGACACTGTATTGAATTTTCTCTGTGAGGTACATTGAAATGTTAGCCTTTAATCGATTGTCAGAAACTCAACACACTCGCATGTCGAGATATGACATCCCACGTTGAGTGGGGGTGATGGTGAGAGAGCTGAGGTGTGAGTCACACTGCAGAAGCTGTAGCTTAGTTTGAACTTGAGCCTGTCGTTGTTTCACATCTTGAGATGACCCTGCTTTGCTGTCTCTTGTTTTCCAGTTTTCATGTTGTGGAGGGGACGAGTACAAGGACTGGGGTGTCAACCAGTACCATTTTTGCAATGGTACTGGTCCACTAGCCTGCGGGGTTCCGTATACCTGTTGTGTCCGTCGCAAGGTGAGTCCTGGCTCCCGCCTTACTTTGCCGTGATCTGTTGGTACTCGTTGTTCAGTCACAAGGCTTTTATTCTTGACTACAAACTCAAGACAGGTGCTGAATTTGCTGCCATTATTCAGACAAAACAGGAGAATTAAATTCTGCACAACACCAGAGTTTGTTTTCCTCTCGGCTGTTTAACATCAAGTCTAATTGAGCCGAACCAAACAGGAAAACACAGCAGAGTTTCCAAACAGAAGAGGTGTGAAACCACAACCATCGACACAAACTGATGTCTCAACTAAGGCAAATTTAAATGTTTAATTCTGTAAGTAGATTACATTTACATACTTCAGTTTCTGCTCTATGAGGCGCTTTTCAGAGTTTAGTTCCTAAAGTTACTAGGCAAGTATTGACACCACGTGATCCAGGACTGGGCCTGCTGCCTGTAGACGGCCATCTTGTTGGATGAGTCTCGTCCCTGCTGATGGATGGGTCCGATCCAACAGCCATCCGCAGACTTTGTGATGTCTCCTGCTTAATTATGGAGTGAAAAGACACCGATTGTCTCCGCACCACAGACATAATTGATTGTGTGAGAGAAGTGTCTCGTCCTGCTAGCGTGAGATATGCTGTGTTTCAAAAGTACACGACCTCTGAAAGGTTTCTCTCTTCAAATTAAATGCTGTTCCCTCTTGGCGCCGCCCCCCCTCCCCTCCCCCAGCTCAGAGCACTGATACTGTTCCTGGAAGCAGTGGAGCTGTGCTGGAGGAAGAAGTAATCCAGTACTCGCACACAGACACACACCAGAGATGGAGGAGTTGATTAGAAAAGGTTGAGCATTTGCCGGGCGCCTGCTGTTATCACTGTCCACCTGTCAGGGCTGCAGCCATTTTGTAAGTACCTTAAGTTCACGCTCCGGCGGGCGGTGGACAGGAACACACCCCCCTGTCAGGAGTGTCACACATGTCCCCACGGTGCAGGCGATGCTCACCTCAGCTCAGGTTAACAATCTCGTCTCTGACTCTGTGAATCTCGACTCTTTGCACAGGTAGGAGAGGTCGTCAACACTCTGTGCGGTTACAAGACTCTGGAAAAAGAGGTAAGACGAACAGGAAGACACATTTTATTCTCCGACTCCTCACACGACCTCGACAAATCACACAGGATTTTAAATCTCTCAAATTCTGATTCATAAACTCTTCGTAGATCAAATAACCAGATGGGATGTTTCTTGCTAATCCAGTCAGGGAAATGTCTGACGAATCAAAGCTCTTATAAAAACACAGTGACTGTATTTCTAAAATAAAGATTAATGGATCTTAAACGGGGAATGAAAAGGAAGTCACTTACTCCACGACCTGACTGTGAGATAATCCACTGTTTCCCTTCACTTTTTTAAAGACTCAACACACCGTGAGAACAGTTTTTAAACCCAGATATCATCAGTCCACAGAGAAGAGAGTCCCGGTCTCCTGAAGGCTTTTGTCAAAACAAGAAATACTTTTCTAATTGAAGCAGAGCGTTAATCCAATATTCGTGCGGTTTATCCATCTGTCACATATTCACTCACTCTCCCATCACGCCTCTTTTTTCTTTTTTTTGAATAGTCATAATGATTTTCTCTGGCTTGTCAGACTGTCGGAGCTCCTCTTCATGACATTCTGTGACACCATTATGTGTTGGCAGCTTGACAGCTGCTTCGCTCCCGCACTGTTTTTACAGTCAAGATGACGGACGAGGCTTTTAGCTAATTTTCAGCCATCGGGGCACAAAGTAACACTTTAAACCTACTGGAAAAAAGCGATAGCATAGCAACATCAAGGCTACATACAACCAATAATGCAACAGTCTTTCCGTCTCTGTGTCTCTGTGTTAATCGAATACTCATACTCATCATTTTTAGGTATTAAAATGATCTGTTTGGCATTGATGGTGGTGTTTTTATTGTGTTTCATGGCTGTAAATGAATATAAAGACTAACTGTGATCATCAGCTTTGACCAGTAAAGTTGAAGTTTTTCCATAATCCTTTATTAAATGCTGTTTCCTGACGTGAACTCATATTTTCCTCTCCTGAACCTGAAATCACTGAAAGAGAATTAATCCAAACGTTTTCATTCACAAACATTTACAGTCGAGGTCTGTTATTGTTGTTGTTGGAGCAGATTTCTGTGATGCTCATTGACTCTTTTACATCCTCCAGCATCAAATGTTTTGGTCTAGTTTTTTTGTTTTGAGTTTAAAACTGAGACTTTCCTCTTGTCGTCTTCCTCCCGGTCTGTTTATCAGCGTGAAACCCTGCACGACACGATCCACGTGCGAGGCTGCATCCATGCAGTCAACCTCTGGATGAGTGACAACATTGGAATAACCATCGCACTCTGCTGCGCCATCGGGCTGCCTCAGGTAATTGAAAACTCACAGCGCCGACTCACTGAAACCGAACTGGCTTTAAAGCCCTCTATCCAGCCTAATGCACCTTATAGTGCTGATAGTTGAACTGTAGACTTCCTGTGAAAGTTTCTGAAAGTTAATTCACATTTTTCATTTTCCTCCCAAAATGATTCACGTTAAAACCTGCCAGAATTCTTCAAGACAAACTGAGCTCACTGCAGTTGTAACTTTAACTTTTTCAGAAACTTGCTTCAGTTTCTCACAGTTTCAGTGCTTTACACCTTTTTTTGGCAGTAAATCTGAATCCTCCGCACCGCAGTGTCCACAAATCTTCCCATGCATACATTCAGACTTGTCGCAGCCTCGACAGAGAGGAGAGTAATTACAATAATTACTTTTTTAAAACGGCTGCATGAATTTAAATAAACCTGGTTCTTTCCGGCGTCACTGCTTCAGAATTAAACGTAGCTCTGACAAGGTGCAGGAAATGTAATCCAGTTAAGCCGAATAAACGCCCACTCCTGCAGGTTATTGTGTCCTGTTTTATTCTTTGCTAATCCATATCATCACTTGGCTAACAGCTTTTCCATTGAGCTTTTATTGTAATAAACTTGATAAACTGGCTTTCATACTTCAGGTTTGATTTCTTTCAGTATGCTGATCCTAAAAAAAAAAATGGGATCAATAACAATTTGACCTTTAGTCACTACTTCAGGGACTAAATAAATGTGGTGGAGAGATTGAATATAATTTAGTGAGGCGTGCTTCAGTTATTCTGTGATTCAAATCCCTGAACAAATTAGTTTCTATACACAACAGCAGCCTGAATAATGGAGATATAGAAATAGAAATAGATAAAATTACACCTTGGATCAGGCTGCTCCATCGCTCCAGAGTGACTCCAGCCTGAGTTTTCATTCCGCTGGCTGTGACAGGAGGTCAGGGTATCAGGGCCGTCTACCCTCCACTCACATCATTAAAAAATGAGAGCACATCATGTCGGTGAAACACACCTCCTGTACTCACACTCTCAGTTCAAGTATGAAAACTTCTCCAGGAGGAAGGTCTTTTAACAGCGAGGTGGAGCTGTTTGTTTGTTTGTTGTTTATTTATTTTGTACACTACAAGCCCACGATGCAGGATCACATCTTCAAGTTTCGTTTAAAGTTTGATTTGGATATTTTGACCAAGAAGAGCAACATAAGAGGAATCCCTCACATGCAGAACAGTAGAGTGGATCAGCAGAAAACCCAACATTCAGTATACACAAGCTTAATTATCTGAATTTAAACTGCACCTGTTGTGTTTGTCATCTTAACCACTGAGAGCGACATTGTGTTGCTGTCTGAAAGTTTTTACGCAGTTCTGTGCTGATGATTAAGAGAGCGGACAGATAACAGGTGTGTGGTGGGAGATATATGCTGTTTAAAGGGATATTCCGGTGTAAATTTAATCGATGGTCTAAATCAGCGTGAAAGTGTGTTAGACTCCCTCTCGAGAGATTAAGTTAGCAGACCGCTAATTTACGGAGTTTTATCAACCTCAGAAACGACCGCACGACAACAATACACTGCAGTAAATGGATCCAAATATAAACCGCCACCAAAAAGCCACAAATAATGCTCAGAAAAGCACCAAACTTCAGCAACAGTACAAATAGGGTCTCAGCACATAGTCCGGGGCATCTAACCTCCGCTAGCTTAGCTGGATTTCTACTGAAAAGCTGACTAAATTTACCACTCTTCTGCAGCAGCTTCCTGTTGACGGGAAGTCCCGACGAGTCGATTACCGAGTGCAGTAGAGTTCCGCGGCTCATGGATGAAAATGTATGATTATGACTCCATGGAAAAGCAATCAAAGTTCATATGTGTCTTACCTGCCAGTTTATAACAGTTATTATCGAGAGCTGACAGGGAAAAGAACGGAATTGAGCATTTCTAACCGCACTCGGTAATCGTCGCGTCGGGACTTCCCCGACCCGGAAGCTGATGGAGGAGAGTTGAAATCTGTTTTTAGCTTCACAATAGAAATCCAGCTAAGCTAGCGGAGGTTAGATGCCCCGGACTATGTGCTGAGACTCTATTTGTACTGTTGCTGAAGTTTGGTGCTGTTCTGAGCATTATTTGTGGCTTTTTGGTGGCGGTTTATATTTGGATCCATTTACTGTAGTGTATTGTTGTCGTGCGGTCGTTTCTGAGGTTGATAAAACTCCGTAAATTAGCGGTCTGCTAACTTGAGTCTAACAGTTTCACGGTGATTTAGACCATGGATTACACTCTCAGAATTAAGACGAGCTAATTGTCTGGCTAACTCTAGGGTGGTGCTGCCGCAACCGGCTGAAATAGCCCGAACAGCCGCGTTCAGTAAAGACAGGATGGCATGTTGATGTACAGAAACAATAATGAAAATGTATTAACGAGGTCCTGCGTCTCCCTGCAGCTGCTGGGCATCGTCCTGAGCTGCGTCTTCTGGAACCTGCTGGTGGACATGAGCGAGTCGGCGGACATGGTGGACTTCAAGCTGAAGAAGGCGGAGGTTGATTACGGCGAGCTGGACCTGGCCGGCGCCGGCTGGTGTATGTGCCTGCCGAGGGACGGCGGTTACCTGCCCGTCCCCGCCGCCGAGCCTGAACTGGACCCCATTGACGTTCACCTGGAGAAGCTGAAGAAGCAGGCGCCTCGCACGCACGCTCAGCTCCGGGAAATGCAGCAGTCCAGATCGGCCACGGGCCTGGACGAGGTCGACATCGGCCGGAAGCAGAAAAGGGAACACTGAGCGGTCTTTGTACCCTTTCTTGCCTTTTTCGGGGTTCTTGCCTTTTATTTTTCTGTCATTGTAATCATTTCATTTGTTGGAAGTTGTGTTGCACTACTTAACGGTTACTCAAGTCGAAATTGGGCCAGCTGAAGGGATCAGAAGTACTTTGGCACTTTGTTGATGAATTTGTTTACAACTTAATAATTGGAGGATCAACGGCGCAACATTGGCTGTTTTTTTTTTTTGTTTTCGTTGTTTCTTTTTTTTTTTTTTTACTTTTAGGGAAAAATCTTTTGTCTTCTTTGTGAAAGTTGATGTTGAAGGATTTCTGGCATTATGTCACATTTTAATTCAGATCTTTTTAGCCTTTGAAATTGAGCTCTGTCTCATGTGCTAAAGCTTACCTCAGGCTGTTCTGAGAGCAGCCCAGTAGTCAGAGCACAGTACTATGTGGTGTATAAATTAAATGGTAGCTTGAAATCGGCGTTTTTCTTTTCAGTGTCGGAGAAAAATAGGAATAGCCAAGTATGTCTTGCGTGTTAGCGTCAGTGACAGATGTATAAAGTTTGTGTGTTATTTTGTTTTTATGATTTTTATTGGTTGTGTGCAATCGATGTACATTGTAAGACTGATAGTTGTGGATTAACATGGGATGCATGTTTTGTACTGTATATGAAGTAAAAGTTTAAAAAACACAAAACAAACAAAAAAAAAAAAAAACGAACAACAACTGGGTTTACATGTTAGCTCTCATCAGGGGGGCTTGAGTCTGCTCCATTTTTAACTAAACTTTTTATTCCATCTTTTCAAAAAGGAACAACTTAAAGGGATTATCCAAAAATACAAATCCAGTGGGAAAAAAACTACTATTACGGTTTTTTGTATCTGAGTTATGCACTGTTTTGAGCTTCCCCCTAGCTCCTGCCTTGTATCAATCAACACTACTGTACTTGTTAATAAAGCTGAATTTGTCTACTGACTGTTGTGCTGGTTCTTTTGGTGTGAGCGATGTTTGAACGCTTTTCCTGCGTCCAGAGACGAGAGATTGTTTGGTTGTTATTTGCTCGCTCGTGGTATGTGGACATCGTGTCCCTGAGCTCTTACAGAAACCTGCACAATGTGTTTCCTTCCTCCAATAAAATATTTGCCATGCCAGTTTCTAGTATTGTATGTGCAGCATCTTGTAGCGTTGTATTGGCAGTCATTCGTGTAGGTGTGTAACATTCAAAAGCTGCTAATCTACAACTTGACAGCTTGAAATTTCTCATGATTTTTCTTTTTAAACAGCTAAAAGCGTTTGCTGTAAATTCTCAAAGACTGATACAACTTCCTCACAGCCCGTTGAGACCGGTGAAATAACTTCTAACTTCTTAACTTTGTTCGCTGTGAGGACGTTTAATGTCCCCGACAACCTCTGTAGTCTCATTCAGACACTTGTTAGCAACCGCCACAGAGCAAAACATGTAAATATCTCAAACCTCTGGTAACCACAGACCTTATTTCAGTCATTTTACCGATCTATGGAAGAAAACTCTCAGACATTAAGAAACAAAACGTGAAAATATCTTCAGCTACACCTTATTTCAGACATTTAATCAAAAACCAAAACCAAAACTCTCAGACTCTTAGACGAGGCAACCAGGAAAAGGCAAAAATACCAACTGCTCACTCATTTCCAGGTTTTTAGGACTCATTCCTGCAGCACTGGATTGAACTCGGGCCTGCTGACGGTCTGACTTCCCTCCTTGTTTGAGCTATTCAGCAATTTGGGATTTTCTGTTTTGTTTACTCAGGGTCCTCCCTGTTGCTTCACGCACATTGGACGTCACAATCGGATTTAAAATGCATCCAAAATGTGCAGTTTTTATTACTTCAATGGGAAATGTTATTATCAACCGGTCCGGTGGTTCTGCTCGAGGTTTCTGCCTGTTAAAAGGCAGTTTTTTTTTTCTTGGGTCTCTGTAATACAATTAAACCAGCGTGTGATCTGTGGTCATGAGACGACTTCAGTTGTGAACTGGTGCTTTACAAATAAAGGTTGATTGACAGCACATTGAATATTAAAGTCCTTTAAGTCTATTAGGAGTAAATCATTTAGGCAGAATTCATGAACAATTCCTTGACATTTTTCAACTTTTCACTCAGTTTATTAAGCTGATATTATAACTTGTAATGAAAAAAATAAAGTATTGCATTAAAATCAAACACATAATAGAAGTATTTTCACTTGTACTCTCAGACTTTTGGACCCTACTTGAAGAAATATACGTTTTTTTAGGCCTGAGTTTTCAAGAGGATCTTCAAATTTGTTCTCTCTTGCAACTCTTTTCTCCCGTTTCACACACACTCACACAGACGCACACAAACACACACAAGTCATATTAATTCAGCTCACAAGCAGCGCATGAATGCACACAGCTCTCCCTCCTCCTGCAGGTCATCTCTTCTCATTCGCTTTCTCACCTCTCCTCCTCTCTCATCATGATGATCAAGACTCAGGGGATGGAATAATTATGGCGGGTGAGCTCGATGGCGTCAGCAGGAAAGATAAAAATAAAAAAAAAAAGCAAACACTCGAGCGTCTGAGTGCAGGATGTGCGCACATCCAAACAAGCTGTGATTATCGTAATACGGACATGAATGTTGTTGTTATGATCAGCGGGGGAGCCGTACACACACACACACACACACACACACACACACACACACACACACACACACACACACAGGGACAGATTGGCTGTGTGGAGGTATCACTTGTTGAAAAGAGAACATATGAATGAAGCTCAGATAATAACGTACAATTTCCTTGGAAACGGCTGAAATGATGCTGATGGTCACCGAGCAGCGCCTGTCGCCAACAAGCGTGTTGTGTAGAGAATCTGCAGACGGACACATCGGGTTGTTTTTGTTTTCTGTTAGTAACACAACAACAGTATATGTGAATATCTGACAAACACAACACATGTTTTGTCTGCTGAGGTGATAATCTGTAACTGATGCTGCTGTTGTTGATGTGAACGTATCTGAGGTCTCTGCCTGGAGTTGACTCGGACCTCGCAGAGAACCGTCCTCTGAGTCTGCAGCTCTCCTCCGCTGAACCAAGCCTTCAGCTCATTGTTCAGCAAACTTCACTGTTGTGTTTCACTCTCAGAGCATCAATTTCTGCTGCAGCAGGCAGCTGTTAAAAAGCCCTGAACACCCTCTGCACATTCACCGCTCGGCAGAAAAAATCCATCGCTGGTGAAGATGGTGGAGCATTTCAGAGGCTGAATAATCTGATGTTTCACTCCAGAACTGGTGGAGACCAAAATCATTCCTCAGGTGGACAGCTGGATGTCATATACACTTTATATGTTGTTGTGTACTGTAAAAACATTTTAAAATAATAGTTTGTATCCATAATTTTACATAATATAGGTGACAAAAGTACACATGAGGCATCAGAACGATCCCTAAACATGTTCAGAAGCATTAAAACAAGTTTCTTACTTGTTTCTGTTTTTTAATTTGTGCAGAGGTTTCCCTCAATGATTATAGAAAGGTTGAATGAGTGAATCTGCAGAGCTTCACTGACATCAGTCTGTCAAAAGATACAGAAGTATCTGATGCCGTACCTCCAGACTACAGAGCTGCGTCTTCTCTCAGGCTCCTGAACTCGTCAACAGAAATGAAAATGATGTTGTGTGATGCAGTGATGCTGTGTGATGCAGTGATGTTGTGTGATGCAGTGATGTTGTGTGATGCAGTGATGCTGTGATGCAGTGACGTTGTGTGATGTTGTGATGTTGTGTGATGTTGTGATGTTGTGTGATGTTGTGATGTTGTGTGATGTTGTGATGTTGTGTGATGTTGTGATGTTGTGTGATGTTGTGATGTTGTGTGATGCTGTGTGATGCAGTGATATTTTGTGATGCAGTGATGCTGTGTGATGCAGTGATATTTTGTGATGCAGTGATGCTGTGTGATGCAGTGATGCTGTGTGATGCAGTGATGCAGTGATGTTTTGTGATGCAGTGATGTTGTGTGATGCAGTGATGTTGTGTGATGCAGTGATGCAGTGACGCTGTGTGATGCAGTGATGTTGTGTAATGCAGTGACGTTGTGTGATGCAGTGACGTTGTGTGATGCAGTGATGTTGTGTGATGCAGTGACGTTGTGTGATGCAGTGATGTTGTGTGATGCAGTGATGTTGTGTGATGCAGTGATGTTGTGTGATGCAGTGATGTTGTGTGATGCAGTGATGATGTGTGATGCTGTGATGCAGTGATGCAGTGACGTTGTGTGATGCAGTGACGTTGTGTGATGCAGTGATGTTGTGTGATGCAGTGATGCAGTGACGCTGTGTGATGCAGTGATGTTGTGTAATGCAGTGATGCAGTGATGTTGTGTGATGCAGTGATGATGTGTGATGCTGTGATGCAGTGATGCAGTGACGTTGTGTGATGCAGTGATGTTGTGTGATGCAGTGACGTTGTGTGATGCAGTGATGTTGTGTGATGCAGTGATGCTGTGATGCAGTGACGTTGTGTGATGCAGTGATGTTGTGTGATGCAGTGACGTTGTGTAATGCAGTGATGCAGTGATGTTGTGTGATGCAGTGATGTTGTGTGATGCAGTGATGCAGTGATGTTGTGTGATGCAGTGATGTTGTGTGATGCAGTGATGTTGTGTGATGCAGTGATGTTGTGTGATGCAGTGATGCTGTGATGCAGTGACGTTGTGTGATGCAGTGATGTTGTGTGATGCAGTGATGTTGTGTGATGCAGTGATGTTGTGTGATGCAGTGATGCTGTGATGCAGTGACGTTGTGTGATGCAGTGATGTTGTGTGATGCAGTGATGTTGTGTGATGCTGTGATGTTGTGTGATGCAGTGATGTTGTGTGATGCAGTGATGCTGTGTGATGCTGTGTGATGCAGTGATATTTTGTGATGCAGTGATGCTGTGTGATGCAGTGATATTTTGTGATGCAGTGATGCTGTGTGATGCAGTGATGCTGTGTGATGCAGTGATGCAGTGATGTTTTGTGATGCAGTGATGTTGTGTGATGCAGTGATGTTGTGTGATGCAGTGATGCAGTGACGCTGTGTGATGCAGTGATGTTGTGTAATGCAGTGATGTTGTGTGATGCAGTGACGTTGTGTGATGCAGTGATGTTGTGTGATGCAGTGATGTTGTGTGATGCAGTGACGTTGTGTGATGCAGTGATGTTGTGTGATGCAGTGATGTTGTGTGATGCAGTGATGTTGTGTGATGCAGTGATGTTGTGTGATGCAGTGATGATGTGTGATGCTGTGATGCAGTGATGCAGTGACGTTGTGTGATGCAGTGACGTTGTGTGATGCAGTGATGTTGTGTGATGCAGTGATGCAGTGACGCTGTGTGATGCAGTGATGTTGTGTAATGCAGTGATGCAGTGATGTTGTGTGATGCAGTGATGATGTGTGATGCTGTGATGCAGTGATGCAGTGACGTTGTGTGATGCAGTGACGTTGTGTGATGCAGTGATGTTGTGTGATGCAGTGACGTTGTGTGATGCAGTGATGTTGTGTGATGCAGTGATGCTGTGATGCAGTGACGTTGTGTGATGCAGTGATGTTGTGTGATGCAGTGACGTTGTGTAATGCAGTGATGCAGTGATGTTGTGTGATGCAGTGATGCAGTGATGCAGTGATGTTGTGTGATGCAGTGATGTTGTGTGATGCAGTGATGTTGTGTGATGTAGTGATGTTGTGTGATGCAGTGATGTTGTGTAATGCAGTGATGCAGTGATGTTGTGTGATGCAGTGATGTTGTGTGATGCAGTGATGTTGTGTGATGCAGTGATGTTGTGTGATGCAGTGATGCAGTGACGTTGTGTGATGCACTGATGTTGTGTGATGCAGTGACGTTGTGTGATGCAGTGATGTTGTCTGATGCGGTGATGTTGTGTGATGCGGTGACGTTGTGTGATGCGGTGACATTGTGTGATGCGGTGACGTTGTGTGATGCGGTGACGTTGTGTGATGCGGTGACGTTGTGTGATGCGGTGATGTTGTGTGATGCAGTGATGTTGTGTGATGCAGTGATGTTGTGTGATGCAGTGACGTTGTGTGATGCAGTGACGTTGTGTGATGCAGTGACGTTGTGTGATGCAGTGACGTTGTGTGATGCTGTGACGTTGTGTGATGCAGTGATGCTGTGATGCAGTGACGTTGTGTGATGCAGTGATGTTGTGTGATGCAGTGACGTTGTGTGATGCAGTGATGCAGTGATGTTGTGTGATGCAGTGATGTTGTGTGATGCAGTGACGTTGTGTGATGCAGTGACGTTGTGTGATGCAGTGATGTTGTGTGATGCAGTGATGTTGTGTGATGCAGTGATGCAGTGACGTTGTGTGATGCAGTGACGTTGTGTGATGCGGTGATGTTGTGTGATGTGGTGATGTTGTGTGATGTGGTGACGTTGTGTGATGCAGTGATGTTGTGTGATGCAGTGACGTTGTGTGATGCGGTGACGTTGTGTGATGCGGTGACGTTGTGTGATCAGTGATGTTGTGTGATGCAGTGATGTTGTGTGATGCAGTGACGTTGTGTGGCTACCAGCGGTCAGACTGGACCGGGGGAACAAATGCATTAAATCAGTGAGCGCCTTCAAGTTAATCTCAGTTTTTGTGATGTGCAGACGGTTTCTACAGCTTCTTGTGTGAAGAGCTTTTCTGGGAGGAAACTCCAACTCTTTCTCCCAACGTCTGTGTGCACACTTGATTGAATTACCCACGTATCATCTGGCATCAGTAACAGGGAGAGGCTGACCGAGCTGCAGTCAATTTTGCACTTAATGCTCTGTGTGCTGTGGGGTAAAAGAAGACGGAGGTGATACTCTCACCAGAAGCTTCTCCTTCAGGGTATCGAGGCTTCAGATTGTCATGCACGGACTGCTTACTCCGGGGCTTCTCATCGTACGGTTCCCCCCGTGTCTCATCCTCCTACTTAACCTTTTTACTGTTTCCCCGCTCTTCATATCTACACCTCTTCAGATCTGCAGTCTCACTCCATTAGGTTTTAACAGACTGCCTTTTTAATAGCCTCGCTCGAGTCTCCTCCGCTCTCTGAGTTTGCACAATGTGAGGAGATTATCATCGAAACAATCAACTGAGTAAGCTTCAACCAGATTTATTGTTAAGAGCTGGGAGAGTTTTTTTCTTTTTCTTTTCTTTTTTTCTTTTTTAGGGAGAGAAAACTCATCGTCGTTTGTCATTTTGAGAAGTAAAAGACTTCGCCGTCTCTTTGGTGTTTGTGTTCGGTTGATATCACAAGTTGTTTTGTGATAAACTGCTGTATTTTGCTTCTCCGGGTGCAGATATTTCACTGAACGCGTCGCACTACTCCATTAATGTTACCGATTTTCTCCCAGAAGCCTTCGTGAGGACAGAGAGACGAGCTGGAACTGCTGATTTCGGCTGAAAATGAGACATGTGACCAAGAAAATCAGCATATTTACACAAAACACATCCTCATCCTCATCTGTTGTGCTGGTTTGATGGATTTCATGGATGGATGGCAATAATGACGATGTGCAGAAACACTTTAGATTACTTTAGATACACGCTTTGCATCTCTGCATCTTCAGGGTTGATGAATCGCTGCACATTTAACAGTCGTTAAAGACATCGCGGGGGTTCAGAGAGAAGTGACAGTTTAATCCTCTCTGAAGATACATGAATGAGCATTAATGCATGTGTGACTTCATGCATGAATTTAATGTAGTCCTTCATGAACTATCAGTAATGTAAATGTTCCACTAGTGTCTCAAGCAGGAAAAAACACATAAATGCAACAGCTGAGGTGTTTAAATCACCGTGATGTCTGAGTTATGGATGAGATTCATGTCTTCAGTTAAATGCACAGGACAGAAAACATAATCAGCCTCTGAGCAGAAGGAAGCAGACATCTTTTTTAACTTCAGTTACAGATATAGTCACATCTGCAGCAACAGGACACTAAATGCAGACAGAAGAGCACGAAGCTTCAACACAAGGAGCACGTTTTTAATGAAAGCTGATGACCGATGAAGAAGTGCAGAGTTCAACCCTGCTGAAAATAACAGCATAGACAAGCACCAAAACACAACATATGCTGGTCTTGCTGGTGGAAAAGTCACTAGCAAGACATATGTTGTGTTTTGGTTTTTTCAGCAGGGAAATCATGAGGAACAGAAGAAAAAAAAACAGGAAGACACAGGAACAAAATAGGACGAACTGAGCAGAGGAAACAACACAATCTTACATACAAACAAACCTAAAGAGGAGATGAGGTGCAGGTGGAGCGAGACGGAGAAACACAGGTGAGGGAAATTAACAGAGGAGGCTGGAAACACAGGAAGGAGGGAGATGCAGTGCAGGTCTGCAGGAAGAGCACACCGAGCGAAACCTCAGGTAACAGGGCTGTGCTCAAAAATCAGAGTCATCACAGGTGTGCAGCAACAATCAGGCAGGTGGGAAGATAGAAAACACCTACAGCAAAACTCACAGGGTGGATTTAAACCCTCAACTTTTCAGCGTTACAAATGTGTAAAACAGTTTGAGAGCTAGAAGTCTTTCTCTAACTCGTCCCCACGGCATCCTTAACGACTGTTAATGAGCAGCCATTCATCAACCCCCGAGGACGCCGGGACACAAAGCTGTAGGGACGTTAAAGTCATCAGTGACTCATGATAATTCACGTACCCTGCACATCTTTTAAACATCTTCACCTGTACCTTTTTAAAATGCATTCAAACGCAGAGCGCACAGACACCAGCAGAAGTCTCAGATGTAGATTATTTTGCTGTTGCAGTTGAACTGGGATGAGTTTGTTGCCTGACTGCAGGGCGTCACCGTGTGGCCTTCGCTCTGCTCAGCGGTGAGGAAAGATCAATAATGATGGTGCTCTCGCAGCAGCTTTAAAGGGTCAGTTCACACATGTTACAAAAGAGCATATTTCCCCAAATGACTGCAGGAAGTTGACAGCTGTGAAGATAGTTTTGGTCTTTCTGTGCTGCAAACTTGGAGACTTGTGCACATTTAAACAACGAGGAGTGACGCTGCGTGTCCACAGGGACGAATATGGACGCTAGAGGTCGCGCTGCTTCCAAGCATCACACGCTTGACCAGCCGCAAACACCGAGCTGTTAGGTTTTTATAGTTTTGCACGTGTTGCTGATTTGCATGAAGAAGCCTCGGCTTTAACTTTATGCAGGTGAAGACTGACAAACACTGAACACGTCTTACATCCTGCAGTCTACCAGATTATTTCTAATATTCTGTAAACTGTTATTCTCTGTGTGCTGGGCTGGAGTTCACTGAGGGATGAAGGCTGATGGGAGAGGGAATGAAGGGCCTTTTTCTGAAATGGACAGTAATCATCAGACTGTGTGGCTCCTCACTGAAAGGCTGCAGTGCCATTATTGATCCACCTCCATATTCAACCTGCTGGAAATCCCTGTTTTTCTCAATAAGAGAAATCCTAATGATGGCATCGTCCTGTGGGGATTACCATGAGCTGAAAATAAGAAAAAATGTCTGAAACCTCTAGAGACTCTGCAGAAAGCCTCGAAATAAAAGGAGTGAAGCCGCTAGACTCCAGATCCCGAGTCAGGAAGGTGATGTTGTTTCTCCTCAGGAGGCTGGTGAAGTTATTCAAGCCGAAATACTTCAGAGGGCAGGAGTGAATGAACCCAGTTAAAGACTATCACCTAGTAATAAAGAAGCAGGACAACACTACACCTGGCGTTCGATCTGTGGGGGAACCAGAGAGAAGGAATCAGAAAATATCTGAGTGCAGACATACAATTTGAGCAGAAGCAGAGCAAAATCGAAAACACAAGGAGCGGCTATCTGGAGTTTAAGGGCGGGAATTACACAATCTGAAGGTGAAAGGTCACGCTCTCAGGTGGAGAGACCACGATCAGTTTGTCTGTCCACCATCTTGTCCTCGCTGACATGCTCGCCATGAAACACCTGGAGGATGAATGTGAATGACTCGTGGGACCTTCTGAGTTTTTAGTTGATATCTTTAATATTTAATGTCCCACGTCAGGAGGATGAAGCACGCCGACCTCTGACCTTGACTTCCCCTCTTGCACCACAAATGAAAAGCTCAATGTTTTTACTTATTCAGTGAAATATCGATCTGTATCGGACAGAGGATGAATCTTAATGACTGTTTCCGCAGGGACACCATGACATTGACATTTGTAGTTTTTTAGTGTCACGGTTAAAGTTGTGACGTTGTACTTCCTCCCTTTGTCTTTTTTTCTTTTTCATGCTTTTTGCCCCTCACCTTCGCTTCCTGTTCTTGACTTTTGGCACCTTTTTCTTCAAGCTGTTTTGTACTTTGCCTTTTGGTTTGCACTTTGTTTGGTCTTTTGTATTTTGCAGTTTCTTATTTCTGGACTACGGCTTTCTTTATCAAAGCTCACCTTTTGTTTTGTTATCCGCCTGCCTGTGTGCGTCTTGCTTTTGCTTCCCCTTCGCTTTAACCGTGACAGCTCAGATAATCATTTACTCCTCAAAGCGGTCCCAAAACTTTTCCTCTGGCTGCAAAATGTGTCATTACTTTGGTTTATGACGACATTCCCGTTAGCTGTATATTGTGTTAGCAAGTATGCTGTACTTCGGTGTAAACATTATAGTAGTCCATCATCACCGTACAGTTTTATCAAGTACAGAATCACAGATGACAAGACAAAGAAATAAAGCATTCACATCCCAAATGATGGTCTTTTTGAGAGTCTAACTTGTCCTACAAATAAAAATATAAGACATGCCTCATCAGTGGCTCATCAGTGGCATCCACAGACTTTTTGAAGGGCAGGGGCGAAAAGAAGGGCACTTTAGCGCATGTTTTGGCTTCCAAGAGGGCACTTTAGCGCGCGTTTTGGCTCCCAAGAAGGCACTTTAGCGCGCATTTTGGCTCCCAAGAGGGCACTTTAGCATGTGTTTTGGCTTCCATGAGGGCACTTTAGCGTGTGTTTTGCTCCCAAGAGGGCAGTTTATCATGTTTTAACCAGCCAAGAGGGCAGTTTAGTGTGTTCTGCCAACCAATAGGGTACTTTGGCACGCTTTTTTGGCTCCCAAGAATGCACTTTAGCGCACGTTTTGGCTCCCAGGAGGGCACTTTATTGCGCGTTTTTCAACAATTGGGCCCCCCCCCTTGTGCACATCACTGTGCCTCATCAAGATAAGTAGTGACTGTGTCATAAGCTTAGAAATGAAGGGAGTGAAAGAGGTTAGTAGCCGTAAACAAACATGGTCGACTGAGCGCTGGTTTCTTTGTACTGTACTTCTGTCCAAACCCAGTAAAAATAATCAGCTTGTGCCAAGAAACTTTAGAATAAATCCAAAAGAAATATAGATCCTCGCTGATCAGATCAGGTCCGTCACCGCTCCTCTCTCCAACGTCAGAAATCCAATTTTTAACCCACGGCTTGTTTTCCCGAGCAGCATCCTGCAGCTTCCTATCCTTCATCACTTTTTCCGCGGTGCCATATTATATTGACCTGCTGCTGCGGCATATTGAGGGATTTTCTATCGGGGATTTGGTGTCAACCATATTCTGAAACAACTTCCTGCCTGGAGCTCTCTGCCGAGTCCTAGTTTGCCCGTTATTGAACCAGTCGTGGGCGAGAGGAGAGAGAGAGACAGACAGTCAGACAGACAGATGGAAAGGAGCTTTCCTCTTTGCTGACTTTGTACCATTCAGTAGTGTGTCGGAGGTCCACTGGCATGTTTTCATTGACGCGACCCTCTGAGCAGCGACGGCCTTTTCTGACTTCATTCATTCCAGCTGACAACTAATCCAGGTAGGTTTTCTTTTCTTGTCTGTTTCACTGCACCATCGACTCCTCTGTCTGTCTGTCTGCCTGATATTCCACTGATGCATGTTGGGTACGCAGCTTCATATATCTTCTATATCTTCATCTGTAAATAAGGAAAGCGCTGTACACTCACCTATTGAGTCAGGACATGAGGGAATGTGTGAAGTGTTTGAAGTTTGCAGCCACTTTGTCGGGTTTGGTGTTAAAACATGATAGACACGTTCATCTTCCTGTACAACATCTCCTTTGCTTTATTTATGCAAAAATATACTTCATACGTCACCGTCCTCTTTCGGGGGGAAACAAAGCGTATTAAACAAGCTTTTAAAAACTCCCTGAGAAGTCGATGACACGTACAGTAATTCCTTTAAACTTAGTGAAGCGCTAATGAGCTCCATTTAACTTGATAACCTCCCTCTCACTGCACGCACACGAACGCACACACATGATCTAATAGCTGCACAGAAATGACACTTAAAGTTTTAAGTAGCTGCTTCAAAACAGTGAAGTTCTGGTGCATATGTCTCGACACAGAACAGATTATAGCTTCACTTGTGTGACCGTCTTCTTCCCCTCAGTTTGTGAGTTAATGCTTGTTAAGTGACTTGTACAAAAAAATACAAATGTCTAAAGTGTTAATGTTCACGTTCGAATTAAATGTTCCTCGTTTTTTATTTACTCTTAGTCCAAATACCTGCAAATACGACAGCACCAATTACCATTTACACTCTGTGTTAAGTGCTAATAAACATGTTAGCATGCTAAACTAAAGTGTAAACTTTCTACTTGCCGATCATCAGCGGAAGTAAAGATATTGTGCTAAAATATCACTTTGGTACAAGTGAGAGTCACACATAAAGTTCTTAAGTTAAAAGTAACTAGTAACTAAAGTAATCACATAAATGTAGTGGAGTAAAAAGTACAATATTAGCCTCCAAAATGTGGTGAAGGAGTATAAAGCACAGTACACACAATACTTGAGTAGAAGCATTTTTGTGTTGTTGGTTTTTTTGGTTTTATGACCGAATATTTGCGATATGACATCTCCATTAGCTAATGAGCTAATGCTAGCATGCTAAACTAAGGTGTCCACATTACACAGTATAACAGATATTTGTCAGTGAAGTGAAATAACATCAGGATCTTCTGTAGATCTTCTTTTCTCTGTGAGTGTCAAACGTGTTGAATAATCCTCCCGGACTGTCACAGAGACGTTTTATCACTCGACAGGCTGACCTGGTTTTTTCAGTGCACGTTTGTGCCTGTTGCTGTTTGCCAAAGACTCACATCCACAGTTGCATGCACACTGACAGAGCGCACGAACACATTACCCCCGTGTGCACGTGCGCTTGTTTATGTGTGAGCGTATGGAGGTTTTGGAGGCAGGAGGGAGCCCATCGATCGGGCCGTGAGGGGGGCGCAGCCTGCAGCTCTCGCTCCAGCTGCCCACTGGGTGTGAAGGACACTGATGTGACAGCGCTAATTACAGAGGCAGGAAGCCAGCGCTACAAACATTCACAGCGGCAGCTCAACTGGGCTCTGCTGGGCTAAACCCATCCTCCCAACAGCCACTTTACACTGCTCATCCCTCTCGAGTGGACTGGGGAGATCATATCCACACAGAGCGAAGTGGAAAGAATCATGGATGCAGCGAAACAGAAATTAGAAAGCTCACAGAAACTCTGAATACTTAATCAGTATTTTAATAATTTAGGATTTGAGCTGCGTTACATTATTAAACAAATACACACTGGATCTGATTACATTTCATGGTGTTGGACATTTCTTTTAACCATACATTATTAAGAATACAAAAATCAATTTCAATCTAAATCTAAACCTTCATTCTGCAGCTACCTTAAAGCAACATTATGTAGTATGTAGTAAAACACGACTGTCGCAAATACAGATCCCAGAAGCAACTTAATGCTAACTGCAGAGAAAATGTGGCACCTCACAGCGTTACATCGCAAACATTCATGTCTTTCTGAAGCATTTTTTTGTTCGCTGTATGACAAAGTTTGCACAAAAGCTTCACACAACTAGCAGCTGACACTCGGCTGTAACACGCTACCAGCTGCTGAAACAGAATGCGCTAGCTGATGAACATAAACTAGCGAGTTCACAACACAACAACAACACAAGAGACAGAACTAATATTGATGATTCAACAGCAACAAATTAAAGGTAATGTAAGATTTATTCTCTTGCTCGCTCACTGTCTCTGAGCCTCTTCTTCGTGTCCGTAGATGTTGAGGCTGCTGAGCACAACCAAACCTCGACCTCCAAAGCTACAGTGACATCATCATTAACACCAACGCTCCCCGGTGGTGGTGCTCTCAGGAAACGTATATTTTCTCTGTTAAATATGATCCAGTTTCACCAAGATGAAGTTACAACGCACAGAAACAAGTGACAGGAGGGCGGAGAGGCTGTGACAGAGACACCGTTCACCTTTATAACAAATCAGTGTACCGTTGAAATGATTTCACAGCTGTGAGGTATAAAAGTTTACTGTTTTTAATTTAGTAACAAACCAGGAACAACAACCTGACTGTAAAGCAACCTCTTAATGGTTCAACAGTTTATACTCATTTATTTTATTTAAATCTGCATCCACAGATGCAAACTAATATACTAATACTAATATATGCTGTTTGGTACCGAGCAGGTGTGCAGCAGGTTTATTACAGCTTGTTTTACAATAACAGCTGTCCGATGAACACGTCACACCTGTGTAACAGTGAGGGAATATTTAAAGATAACAACACAACTTTAGGTTCACCCATATTGTTATCCTTCTGTTTATTTATAGTAGCAACAACCTCACGTTGTTCTTTAGTCTGGAGGATTATTCGAGGTTGTGGCTCAGTTTAACGGAGGTGATGTGACAGACGTCTTCACAACAGGCTTGATGTCGGAGCAGGAGAGCACAGGTATAACTCATCACATTAACAATGGATGCATTCCGTTGGGTGGCCGTGGCTCAGGTGGCGGAGCGGATTGAACGCTAATCAGTAAGATAGCGGTTCGATCCCCGGCTGATCCAGAATGTCAGCTGAGAAATATCACGGGGGCACTTTGGATAGAAAGCAACGTATTGCCCCTGATTGACTTCTTGCATCTTGACATCAGTGTGTGAATGTGTGTGAACGAGTGAAGTCGTCCAATTTTGCAGCAAACAACTATAAAATCTTGAAAAAAGGCAGCAGAACATTTTAGGATGACCGATACGCAGCGAGGACAGTTCATTCACGTCTCTGACTGAGACACTAAATGGAAAACTGGACCACCATTAACACAACTTACACTTTTATCTGCCGGCTTAAAAACATTAAAACGTTATTTATTATGCCATTACGGAAAGTAAGTGCAGTGTGAAAGAGGGTCGCTCCTTCTGCTTTTACAGCTGCATATTTTTCAGTCCAGTTTTCAGGGAATTCTTTTATTTCTGATGAAAGAATAAAACAACTGCACCAAAAAGCAGACGGACGGCTGGAAAAAGAACAACTAAACGAAATAATAACTTTCAAAGAGCACATGTCATATTGATTGATTTAGATAATTTAGCCTACTGCTGCTAACTTAACATCCCCGTGTGTTGGATTCGATCCGTCCTACTTCTGGTCGATATATCTGCGGACATGTTGCGATGACTTTATTCACAGAAAAGTTGAAAGTTACCTCGTGTCTTCTGCTAACTTCAGCAGATCCACTTCCCATCGACACGTGGCCGAAATTCAAATTTCTACAAACCTGCATCGACGGCGCTGCAGATAAAAGACAGTGAATGAACGTATATGATCTCTAACCTAGAACAGGGTGGCCCCTAAACACCGCTGGTGGACGCTCGATGTGTGAATCGGCTCCACGTGCGATAAGTTATCTTCGCATTTGTTTTTAATTAAGCACATTTCCATCGACTCGGCCTCGCTTTTTTAATTATTTTCCCATCGATCCGCGCTGTAACCCAACATGCAGGTCAGTGAACAGGCTGCAGGCTCGTATCAGAAACACACAGCGACCACACACACACACACACACACGTGCACTGAAACACACACATGCACTGAAACACACACATGCACACACATTTACAGACTTAACTTAATCGGATCTGATGTGTGTTTTTCTCTCCGACTGTTTGAAATGATGTGCTGCCTCTGTTCCTCTTCAGGATGGAGCATGGAGACAGAGGGATGGGCGTCTCTCACCTTCGCTATGAGGAGGAGGAGGGTGAGTGTGTGTGTGTGTGTGTGTGTGTGAGTGTGTGCGTGCTTCATGTCTATGGTAAATCTATCACAGAGCCCTCTGATAATACACAGGAAATTAAGTCATTACACTCGTCCTGATGTCTCTGAATACAATCGTGCAAACAGCCGATAATTCACACCAACTTAAAGTTTCTAATTTGTCTCTTTGTTGCTAATTTGTTCTGAGAGTTTGTGTGGGTGGTGCTGTTAATCGACTGCAAATTAGCAAGGAAGATTGTTTGTGTGTGTGTGTGTGTGTGTGTGTGTGACTGTGTGTGTGTGTGTGTGTGTTGTCACACTGAGCTGCAGGTTCACAGGCGCCGTTCTTCTTCCAGACGTTCGATATTGGTTTGCGTCTCCCTTTTGTTTAGTTATTCCATGTGGAGTTTTGAGTGTAATTAGCTTTTAAAGTGACAACTTAATTGCCAGCAGACGATCCAAAAAACTCACATTGTGACGGCTGCTGTTGCAAAACGAGGGGGATTATACAAGCCATACGCTGAAAAAAGCTGCAGGACTGAGTGATTCTGGATGGACTTGATTCAGTTTAAACACGATTCTCCCAGAGACTGTTGTTAACAAGCAAACATGAGGTGAAACATTGTTTGTTCAGAGTTTGTTACAGTGGTTTGACAATATTCACATGAGGGGATTAATAATGGAACTCAATAGACGATCAGTCAGTCAACGATTTTGGGGGCTTTCCGTTAAACCTTCATCTTAGAAACCTAGAAACGTCCGTATCTGTCCCCAGACCATCAGTCCATCTACATCGGCGTCCCGGTGCCTCGAGGATATCGACGCAAGCGCAGGCGAAGGCGCTCAAGTCGCGAGGCGTCCGACATGGAGAGGGACAGCAGACGCTACAGCCACCACAGACACCACGAGCACGAGCAGGACCGCTACAGAGACATCGATATAGAGGAAGGACTCATGGATTCAACCGAGCAGGGTCTCCAAGACATCAACCGCACAGGTAAGTTCTATAACCTGAGGCCTGGTCAGTTTTCCCTCCTGGATCCGCCCCCTTTCATCTGAAGAGTTAAAAGGATATTCCGGTGTAAATTTAATCCATGGTCTAAATCCCCTTGAAACTGTGTTAGACTCCCTCTCGAGAGATCAAGTTAGCAGACCGCTAATTTACGGAGTTTTATCAACCTCAGAAACGACCGCACGACAACAATACACTGCAGTAAATGGATCCAAATATAAACCGCCACCAAAAAGCCACAAATAATGCTCAGAACAGCACCAAACTTCAGCAACAGTACAAATAGGGTCTCAGCACATAGTCCGGGGCATCTAACCTCCGCTAGCTTAGCTGGATTTCTATTGGGAAGCTAAAAACAGAGTTCAACTCTCCTCCATCAGCTTCCGGGTCGGGGAAGTCCCGACGCGACGATTACCGAGTGCGGTTAGAAATGCCCAATTCCGTTCTTTTCCCTGTCCGCTCTCGATAATAACTTATAAACTGGCAGGTAAGACACATATGAACTTTGATTGCTTTTCCATGGAGTCATAATCATACATTTTCATCCATGAGCCGCGGAACTCTACTGCACTCGGTAATCGACTCGTCGGGACTTCCCGTCAACAGGAAGCTGCTGCAGAAGAGTGGTAAATTTAGTCAGCTTTTCAGTAGAAATCCAGCTAAGCTAGCGGAGGTTAGATGCCCCGGACTATGTGCTGAGACCCTATTTGTACTGTTGCTGAAGTTTGGGGCTGTTCTGAGCATTATTTGTGGCTTTTTGGTGGCGGTTTATATTTGGATCCATTTCCTGCAGTGTATTGTTGTCGTGCGGTCGTTTCTGAGGTTGATAAAACTCCGTAAATTAGCGGTCTGCTAACTTGATCTCTCGAGAGGGAGTCTAACACAGTTTCACGGTGATTTAGACCATTGATTAAACTTACACCAGAATATCCCTTTAATGAGGATCTATTCCTGGCCGAGAGCCATCCTCCATCCAAGTTTCGTGGAAATCTGCTGCGTAGTTTTCATGTAACCCCACTGACAAACCAACCGACCTAAAACCAACAAGCGGAAACGGTTGACAACATAACCTCCAGGGTGGAAGAGCAATGTGTTACCGCAGAATAAAGGAAAATGTTCGGCTTTGTTGGGGTTAAAAGAAATGAAAATGATGGAGGTGACAGTTCTTAAGAAATCCCTTTCTCTCCGCCTGCTTCTATTATTAAGAGGAAACTAAAAAAAGCCTCTAATAAAACTTCTGCCTCTTGCTGAGAGCGCTGTGCTGTGATTATGGAGGAAGTATGGCTGCAATCTTTGACAAATAACCCCAGTGAAGTCTGGTGCAGAGAGCTGGCACAGACGTGCAACACACTGCGTCATGTATTACTATACTGTTGCATTTTCCCACCTTGTGCGTTTGATTTGATTTTGCTTCCTTCAGGCAGTGTGAGCAGCGAACAGCAGGAGTCTGAAACACTGAGAGTTTGTAGCTTCTGTTACAGCTCGCAGTAATGAGTCGCCTGGCAAAGCACTGCTGCTGCTTTGGCTGGGAAAGTTGTCCTGTCTCGCTTAAATCGATGTGTTGCAACGCAGCAGAGGTGTATTACGACGTCTGGACAGTCTGCACCCCTAAACACGGTCTTTTAGAGCGGGTGGGCCTCAGAACGCGACTATAAATAATGCATGCAGTGCCGTTATCTGTCGGAGGATTACAGCAGGGGCAAAAAACAATGTACGAATCAACAACGGGGGAGAAAATCCGACCCACTGAGAGAACGTCTAGAACTTTTGGGAAAGTAGACGCTGATGTTCCTTATTCTGAGGGAAAGCAACAACCTGCTGAGCAACAACATCCGAAAGACGCACAATGGAGACGTCTTCTCAACATTAACTAACGACTGAAGTGACGTCGTTACAGGGTTCAAATCAAGTTCTTACAATGACATTTCAGAAGTCTAAAGACGTTTTTATAACAGCCAAAGTTTAGCTACAAGACGGATTCAAACCCTGAGCATCAACCTCAAGAGAACGCATTTTACCAGGTGAGCTATTCATCAGCTAATTAACCATGTTAGCTTACCAGATGAAGGTTGGATGACCAAAACATGGTATTTTATAAAGCGAACGAATAGTTGTCCTGGTAAAGTACATGCCTCCTACAGGCTGCTGATGCTGACGCTGTGCTCGTAGTTTTTGCTCCATGAATTGAAATTTGGCCGTCATAAAAACTCTGATTTTGAACCCCGTGAGGACGTCACGCGGACATCAGTTGCGGGCGTTGTTTGGTCTAAAAAGGACGTCACAAAATCTTCCATTCTGTCTCTCTACTGGAAGTCTTTCAACGCTGGATTTTACAATCTAATTTCAGACATTTTTTCAACTTCAACAGACGTCTAGAAGGTTTTAATGACATCCAAAGTTTAGCTCCAGGACAGATTCAAACCCTGAGCATTTAACCTTTAATAGCAGGCGAGCTATTCATCAGCTTTTATACCATGTTAGCTTACCTGATGAAGGTTGGATGACCAAAACATGGTATTTTATAAAGCGAACGAATAGTTGTCCTGGTAAAGTACATGCCTCCTACAGGCTGCTGATGCTGACGCTGTGCTCGTAGTTTTTGCTCCACGAATTGAAATTTGGTCGTCATAAAAACTCTGATTTTGAACCCCATGAGGACGTCACGCAGACATCAGTTGTGGACGTTGTTTGGTCTAAAAAGGACGTCACAAAATCTTCCATTCTGTCTCTCTACTGGAAGTCTTTCAACGTTGGATTTTACAATCTAATTTCAGACATTTTTTCAACTTCAACAGACGTCTAGAAGGTTTTAATGACGTCCAAAGTTTAGCTCCAGGACGGATTCAAACCCTGAGCATTTAACCTTTAATAGCAGGTGAGCTATTCATCAGCTTTTATACCATGTTAGCTTACCTGATGAAGGTTGGATGACCAAAACATGGTATTTTATAAAGCTAACGAATAGTTGTCCTGGTAAAGTACATGCCTCCTACAGGCTGCTGAGGCTGACGCTGTGCTCGTAGCTTTTGCTCCATGAATTGCAATTTGGCCGTCAAAAAAACTTTGATTTTGAACCACAAGGAGTTCTTTAGATGCCTCTAACTGAAGCTGAATAGAATTATAAAATTACATTGTAAAAACTTTGATTTTGAACCCTGTGAGGATGTCATGCGGACATCAGTTGTGGACGTTGTTTGGTCTAAAAAGGACGTCACTAAATCTTCCATTCTGGCTCTCTATTGGAAGTCTTTTCAACGTTTTCAAAGATGTTAACTTGACTTCTATTGGATGTGTTGGCTCGGTGGGAACTAAGTTGTGTTCTTGTCTCTTTAGCAGCAACTAAATATATCAGTTCCTCTACTTCTTCTGGCTTTCTCCCACAATCAGAAGCTGAAACACACATTTTTTTCTAATAATTCAATTAAAGGGGAAGCAACTCATTTAAAATAATGTATTTTCTGTCTATAAATCAGAGTCATTCTTACTCTCACTCTCCCCCTGCAGTAGCTCAACACTCCTCCCAGATTAAGAGCCACTTTTCTCCATCAAACATTGTTTAAAAGCTCCTGAATGTTTTTCTTCTTTTTTACACCATCGATTTCACCAGCGCCGCTCATTCAGCAAAACTAACTTCTAAGTGGAATCCACCGTTAGTCGCTGTCAATAAAGAGCTTCAACACAGTCGACTCGACTCGTGTCCAGTAATTACCGTGCAGCTGAGTCTATACGTTAGCAGCACTGACAGCTCATTACCCTGCAGCACCACTCATGAATATGGGAGGTTGGGGGGGCAATTTAGCCTCTATGCACCAGTGAATTGGATTGTAAGTACAGCGTGCTCATGATTGAATACCTATAATCAGGTAGGACTGTGTGATCAGGATGTAGGTATCAATACTGCGATCATTACTGCTGGTGCCGTATAGGAAGTATACATGGCGTGACATTCAACAGCCTGCAGCTGGTTTTTAAACAGGCTGTAAGTGGATAACATTCAGGAGTGACGGGTCAGTTTGACTTAAAGGGTTAATTAACTCACCTGAAAATGAAAAACAGAACAGCTAAAGCTAAAAGCGTTAGCGTGCCTGTCCAAACTGGTTGCAGGAGCTTGAACGTAGCTCATAAATATCATCTTCAAATCAATTCTTGATCTCGAGGCTTCCACATATTTGGATAATAAGCTGTACTGAGCAATCTTGTGTTGTTTCTATCATTCTATACTTGTTTTGGAGAATACTGTGAAGCTCCAGAAATGTTTTGTGGACTTCGAACCCTCACCTGACTCTCCATCAGCGTTCGGGACATCCTGTATTTCTTATAGCGAACGTGAACGCCACAACTAAACCTGTTATTCATCATCTCCTTTCCTTTAAGTGTCTCCAGCGGCCGAGCGGCTACGTTATATCCTGAACGAAGAGGACGACATGCCCACGCCGACGCTCTTCACCGAGATGGACACTCTGCAGCGAGAAGGAGACGAGCTGGAGTGGAAGGAGTCTGCCAGGTGGAGGCCGCGCTCACCGACACACAATCAGTCTGCTCTTATATATCTTTGTCCAGTTAATTACCTGCGTCAGCTTTATATTCCACAGCCCACTCGACACGTCTGGCTGATATAAATGCAGAATTAACCCTCCAACTAAAAAAGAACTGAAGTGGAAATAGTTTCCAGACTGTTGAACGATGAAAAACAAGAGATTTACACGTTTTCTGCTGCTGGAAAAATTCTTTTCTGTTATTCTGTGAGCAGACTGAGGTCTCTGCTTCAAATTCATATATTTCAGCTCAGACCGCCGACGTCTACGAGCCGCGTGTCCCACCAGCCGAGCTCGAGGCTCAAAGACATCCCTCTGGTTGTGTATTCCTGACCTGTTCCTCTCTCTGTTTTGCCTTCAGGTGGGTGAAGTTTGAAGAGAAGGTGGAGGAGGGAGGAGAGAGATGGAGTAAACCGCACGTGTCCACGCTGTCGCTGCACAGTCTGTTTGAGCTCAGGACGTGTCTGCAGACGGGAACGGTGCTTCTGGACCTGGAGGGCTACTCGCTGCCTCAGATCGTCGGTGAGCCACTGTGCACTAATGTTAGCCTGCAGCGTTAGCCAGCAAACCAAACTCCTCCCTTGTTTAGTGGCGTATTTCACAGGAAGCTGTTTGCCAGAAGTTTAGCTCCCTTAAAAACCCCAAAGTGCAATATCTCTGTGAGCGTCACTCCACATTGGAAGCACTTTCTGAATTGGTTCCAATGAGTTAATTTGCTGTGACGCTCTTTCTTGATTGTCTGTCTAGAAAATGACAGAACAAAGATCATAAACAAGCGTTTTTACAGCTTAAACGCCCAAAACTTTAAACAATTATTTTATCTATTTCTTCTGAAATTTGAGTCTAGAGTCCAACGCCTCAGAATCAGCTTGTTTATGAATCATTGTGCACCCAACAACATCACAAACACCTCATATTTCATATATTTTACATTATAACATGTGTATTACTGAGTTCCCAACACTAAAGAGCACCTTCTCTTTCTGTCGTAGCATTACTTTACCTCGTTACCGTACAAGATTACTGCCATTAACTCCTTATTATTAGTCTTTTATGTTTACTTTCAAAACATAAAGTCGAGCAGAAAGTCTAAAAAGTTTGTAGTGCGTATTTTTTTTGCAATTTAAATGCAGTAAAAGCAGTTTTGTTGAGGTACGTGACAGGTAGCAGCTGCTCAGCTCGACACAACCTCGCGTACACATCAGGAAGTCGTCGTGTGTCGCCTGCAAAGAAGCTGGACGGAAACAAAAGATTAATTAAATTGCAAAACTTTAGTACCTCATGCAGACTTCTCCGATCCCTCCAAACATTATCTGCACACAGCTTCATTTCCTTCATAAATTCACCTCTTCCCATTTCTTTCCCGTTAACCTACCTACATTCCTGCATCAGGTGAATGTTTCATACTGTGAAATACTTCATGTACAGCCTGCGTTCGCCCTCCATGTTGTTGCAAACAGCGACACGACTGCCAGTTTATGCTTCTCCCACTTTTCCCTCCATACTGCTCAGCACATGCCAAAATGGAAGCTGCACACGCGTGTTCGTATAGAGCGCTCAATACGTCAATTAAACAGTCGATAGAACAGAATCGATGGCGGCGGTTCTCAGCTCTGTATGGCACATTGCAGTTTGGATGTACATGAACACACACTGATGCTGCTGGTTCACATCTTACTTCAGCTTTTTCCACAAGAGTTTAGAGGAGTAGTTTCAGTTTGGATGTTAGTTGAGGGTGTCTGTTCAGATCCTGTCGTCTATGTAATGTCTCACATCCTGTCGAATATCCTCACGTGACGTATGAATGTCCTTTTCCAGACGACATCATCGAGAGACAGATAGAGGAGGGCATGATATCTCCAGAGCTGCGGGACAAGATCAGCTTCGTCCTGCTGAGGAAACATCGACACCAGACCAAGAAGCCGATCCACCGCTCGCTAGCCGACATCGGCAAATCCGGCTCTTCTGCCAGTGAGAGTCCACCGAGACATTATAGGACCGATATTTCCTCCTGGATGAGACTTTACTGACCTACAACAGCCTTTCTTTCATTGTTTACTCTAAATCTAGGATTAATGATGCTCTATGCACTGTAGAAAGCATTTATCGTGACATGCCATCACATGGAAATACACTCCGGGTCGGCTCTGATCCCACATATCATTTCATGGCCTGTGAGAAATTCATTCTGCAGTTTATTTGACTGACTTGGTAGATGAGTGAAGTCAACAAGGCTCATATCCTCCGCAGGGGATGTATTAATGTTTGATGAGTTAATTACCGCTGTAGCATTTCCTCATCTCATCCGGGCCGGGGTGCACACAGCTAGATAAATCACAGAGCGTCACCTCCGACTCTGTTTCTGTTTGTGTCTGTTTACGTTTGCCTCCCGCTTCTTTTCTCAGCAGGTCGGAACGTCGGGCCGAGAGGTCCGCCGGGTCCGGGGCCGGCGCCCAACTACAACCGATCCACAGAGGACCTCCGGATGAAACAGCAGCCTGCGCCCAACTATGGCCGCCTGCGTGAGTCTAACTGTGTCATTTTAGTTTCATTGTTTGCGTGTTTCCCATCTTCTTTTCTTCACCAGGCTGATTTCTCTACACCTGTCCTCCATCCCCCTCGTCAGCCTTTTCCTCCTTCCAGAGTTATATTTCCCTCACCTGTGTTTCTCCGCCTCAGTCCAGCTGCATCTCATCCCCCACGTTCTGACCAATCTCAGAACCATCATGAGTCTTGTAGTGATAATAAGGTCCATTCATTAACCCTGTTTGGTTTCATTCACCCATCAACGACCGATTCCTTTAAATGCAGCAAACAAACAAACACAGGCAGAATAATCTGAATTAGCTTCCCGTCAGTTCCTTCCAACAACCGGATGCTGAAGTCCAGCTGAGTGTCTTCAGCTCATCGGTTCAGGTGCCAGTTCAGAACCAGTTCCCACTTCTGAACCACTTCTTTGCATTTCAGCAGCCAAAGAACTGAATCCCAGCCGGGAAATCTGGTCCCAGAGCAGCACCGACACCGCCTACATCAGAGTCTGAGGGTGGTGTTATCGTGACTGAGGGAAAACTACGACTGCGTATAACCGTCGTTTTTAAAAACCAGAGTGATTATAGTCTGTTCTGACTTCATCCACGGGAAAATAAGAATAACATTTTCACTATTTTCACTCGTCCCTGTTTAACCCTCATCACTACAGTCTTAAAAACCCCTGAAACAGAATTTAAATACTAATATAGATGCAGAGACCTCGATCACTGCGACGTGATTTTTAGATATTTAGTATAAAAATAATGTAAATCGTTGGTTGTAGTCAGGAACGAACCTCCGTCTTATCAGAGGTGAATGGAAACGACTGCCTAAAATTTACAGTTCGTAGTTGTTTACTCAAAGACAAGTATCAGCCGTCACAAACAAGACTGAGATGTTAAAGTCTACAACATTTGGAAAGTTCTCCCTCCCTGTCAGAGAAAGACAACTCACAAAACAACAAAAAGTCCATAGTTTCCGTCTGAGAGCTTCCTATGAGTAACGGCAGCAGTCCAAAGACGAATCTCTACATTTAGTCATACTGCATCACCTTCTGTGTATTTATTCCAACTGTATGTCTTCATTTGTTTCAATGATGTCTCAGTTGTGAGTTTGTTTCACAGTTAACACCAAATGTTCTTGTTGTGTTGCGCTGCAGGTCACGCTCAGAGTCGGAGTATGAACGATATCGCGGACACTCCGAGCACAGACCAGGTGATTCATCTCACTCCTCCTCTGCACGTCTCTTTGCACACTCTGTCGTTAAAACAAACCCTGAAATCAACATTTCCTCAAAGCGAGTGCGTTTTATATATTTGAGTTGAGCTTTCCATCACTGGTGAGATTACCTCCCGCGCGTCTCAGCGAGGGTTTGTGTTGTGTTGTACTGAATTAATGTTTTTCGGTGGGGCGGCGAGTGCGTCATCAATCTTTTCATTACGATTGCGAAGCGAAGGTGACAGCTCGTGATAGAGGAAGCGTGCGAGCACATAACTCACTCACCGTGTTGTGGCCGAGGCAATAATGCAGCTTAAACCCGGTGACACGCGCTCGAAACCGCGCTGCCGCCGCTCGGATTAGGCTGCTGGGATTTGAAAACAGACAGGTCAGGGATTAAGTGTCATTCACAGCGATGACGAATGTGCAAACAATAATGAGCGAGTGTTTGTTTGGGGAGCGAGCGACGTGGACTCTGAACTTTTTGTTTGTTAGTTAAACTGCGAGGACGAGTTCGCGGTCGCCCAGTTCCAAGTACCCCGGTTATGAGCTGGTCGGCTGGATGTTCAGATTGTATTTGCAGGCCTACAGTAGGTCACATGTGACAATGGACAAGTGATAGTTTGTCACTGCGTGTGTGTGTGTGTGTGTGTGTGTGTGTCTGGATCAATATTGAGCTGGCGCTGTGATAAACCAGGCCTCTCGTGGTCCGGGCCGCGTGCTCGGGCCCTCACATGTATCCACACAGATCGGCGCTGCGGGTTGATTGGCGCGGCCGCTCTGTTATCGAGTGTTATTGTGCTGCCGTCCAGTTTCCTGCCACACCTTTACACGCAATCAGACAGGTCGGGTTAGCTCGCCGGCCCTCTTACTTAACGTCGTGGAAACAAAAACACACAAGGTTGTTTTGCTGATTCGGAGGGGAAAGTTTAATGATCTCTGTCGGGAGATGGAGGTACGAACGTGTGTGAGGCTGCAACAAATTATTTCCTCGATCGATCAATATGTCTTTCCCCATAAAATGTCAGTTAATAGTGAAAAATTCTCATTATAACGTCGGAGCGCTCGAGGTAACGAGTTCTGACTTCGGTACGTTTGATTTACAAACACATTAAACACGGAAATTGAATTATAAATGTCTGTTTTACCTAAAAAGTTTGTGATTAAATGCCATAAAAACATGAACAGAAACTTTGAATTTTGTTGGAAATGCCTCACCCCTTTTTTTTTTTTATTTCCCTGCCCTCCACTTTTCTACAGCTAAAGAATAAATTCATGAAGAAGATCCCCAGAGATGCGGAGGCGTCCAACGTCTTGGTGGGTGAAGTGGATTTCCTCAACAAACCCTTCGTCGCCTTCGTCCGCCTCGCTCAAGCCACGACGCTGGGAGGTCTGACCGAGGTGCCCGTTCCCACCAGGTGAAAAACAAAAATCAGCGAGGTCTTCCTGCTCCTTCAAACAAAAAATACCCCTCGCCATCGAAATCACATGACCTCACATGTTGTCTCATCTACCACGCAGATTCCTGTTTATTCTCTTGGGACCTCAAGGAAAGGCCAAGTCCTATAACGAGATCGGTCGAGCCATCGCGACGCTAATGGTGGACGACGTAAGTGTCCTTCGTTACACGCCGATAACGACAGCGTGCGTGGCGTGCGGTTTATCCCGCTGACCCACTGGGATCCTCCACTGCTGTGTTTTAATTACATCTGGAAGTGAGGCTGATTGTGAAGCATCAGCTGGGAGCAGCAGGATTGCCGTCGGGATAATAAGTCACCCATGGTTTTGCTAACGGGCGTGTTATTCTGAATCCTCAGCGTCACTTCTAGTTGTTTTAATTGCCTCCAGCGTCACTGAGCGTAAAGACAACGGTGTTATTTTAATAGCAGTGGCGAGCAGCGAAGAAATAATAGGTTGTTTTTTTGATATTCAACTCCAGGCAGAAGCCACAATCATGCATAAAAATACCATATTCACCTGTTGGTAAGGAAGCTCCATGATAATGTGGCAATTTACCAGGAGATGAGTCTTTTCCTGCCAGAGGAAGGTCGGACTCAAGGGCACATTTTCATAATTTGAAACCTGTTATTTCTGTTTTTACGTAAGATCACAAAGCTGCATCAGCTGCTTGACATCAGGGACGGCAGTGAAACATCTCGGTAGCTGTCGCCATGGTGCTCAGGCTGAAGGCTGATGTCTTTGTCCCCCGCTTCAACTGTATATCACAAATTACAGCCTAATTAGATGACAGTCTGACAAAACAGCCTCGCCCACTCACCCGTCATCGTCTCTCTGCTGCCGTCTCAACGGGACTCGGCGTTCGATTAGGTTCTGACAGCAGCAGAACAGCCGATCCAAATCATAACGTTTGAATTTACACAAAAGCTGATTGAATATTTCAAACAACACATCCGTCCTGCTCGCTACGAGGCCTCGGAGTCGCTCAGTGTCGCACGCAGTTTTAGAAACGCTTCATTTCAAACGTTTACTAAATCTACTCGCGGATTTCTGGTGGTCTACAGAACCGATCTTTGAGAGAGAGGAGGCTGATCTCAGGCCAGTAGCAAATAACAATCCCTTTGCTCATGTTGTTAGCATGCTGTGCTAACAAATATGGAAACCTTAAACAGTCAAACATTTTATTTCCTCCATTTTCTCTTGACAAGTCGGGATAATTACTTCAAACTCATGAACATGTTGAAATAGAAATACAGATACAGATGATCACTGGCGTTCTGTTGGTACCAGTGATGTTCTGGGCGGTTTTGATGACCCGCTGTAGAGCGTGTACGTGTGTTAGCATGTTTGCTAATGTCGTGCAACACTTAAAATGTGATCAGCAGAGGCGCGAGGCTGATACCGTAACAAGATGAGTTCCTTTGGAGGACTTTCCAACGTTTAAGTTTAATATTTTTTAGCTTTGCCTGCTAGAGGAGAGAAGTCGGTGGAGAAAGAGAGAGATACATATGATGCAGGGTGACTTTATGAGCTGGAAACATTCATTCATTTCACAGCTTTACACTGGAAATCTATAGGAATATCATGAAAGACTGGTTCTGGATGCTCTCTGGTGCTCCCTTCACTTCTGTTCCTGCCCACAGACGTGTTGTTTTAATGAAATCATTCAACATACAGTAAGGACTCGCTGTGTTTAGCTGCTAGCGTAGCATCAGGCTCCAACACATCCAGTCAAACAGTTTGTGTGGGAGGGAGAGAATCAATGAAGGTACAACAGGCGACCACGCTGGGAATAATGTTTCTGCCTCCGCTCCGGTTGCAGAAGCCTCGCTCTGATCTTTTACTCCGTCATGTTTTTCCTTCAGTTTACAGAACCTGCGGTGAAGGATGACCGTTTATAAAACTAGAACTGGACCAATGCCCGAGTCACTGCCAATTAGAATCAACCCTTTGATTTATTTTCTTTCTGCATCATGCTCCCGTGCACTTGACTCTCGGTGCTTCCAGGGCACGATTAGCTTGTTTTTTAAATGTAACCCAACTGGGGTCAAACACGTCGATGAAGCCTCCTCAATTTTACACTTAACAAGCCACCACGGACCTTCAGAAAGCATCAGAAATCCAAGACGAGTCCTTGCTATCAGAGCAGCAGCACTCACCGTAATAAACTGTGTGAATGTGCTCTAATCCTCTCCCTTTATCTCTCCCAGCTCTTCAGCGACGTGGCCTACAAGGCCAGAGATCGGGAGGACCTCATCGCCGGCATAGATGAGTTTTTGGATGAGGTGATCGTGCTTCCACCTGGAGAATGGGACCCCAAAATCCGCATTGAGCCGCCGAAGAAAGTCCCGTCGGCTGACAAAAGGTTGGAGTCTCGCCGTCGACCTCGGACGGGTTCATTAAGCTCCTCTTTGTCCGGGGAACAATGAGCTGTAACGACTGTGTGAAGCTAGAGGTCCGGTGTGGTGGATTTAGGAAGATTTAGGGGCAGAAATAGTAAGAAAATATGTAATAATGTTCATCACACTCAGAATGAAACCGTCGGGAGGATGACCTCATCATAAAATTTTAATTTTAAACGCCAACAGAGGACTAATCGTCTCCGTCACTCGTTTATCAATCTGCAGGTTTCACAGCATCACAGAGAGACAGAAGCAGCGTTGTTAAGATCTGATCTGAGATCAGCAGTGACACAAAAGGGGCTCGACCTCGTTTTGCCAGAATGTGACGAGTATTTAAGCTTCTTCTGAAAAATGATCTTCTGTAACAGCTCCTCGAAGAATCTTTTATTCCCTCTACGATTCGACTTTTAAATTCTCTGTCGATGTTTCTTATTTATTTTTAATTTATTAGTGATGATCAAAAATATTCAACATCTTCTGCTCTCCTTTAATTCCACTGTCCTTGACATAATTTATTTTACTCGTATTTTATTTATTGCTCATCTATTTCCGTGTCTACGTGTTACTGCATGTTTAAGTTTGTGAATCAGAATCATCTTGTTTCTACAGCAGCCCAGAAGGACCAAAATGAGTTTTCACAATGATTTGGACGCTTAATAGTTTCCTGAGTGAAACCCTGAGGTTCGACGTTTAGCTGAAGCTTTGCAGCGTTGAAAAGCAAATGAATCTTTCCCCCTGTTTGCGTCTCTTCTGCAGGAAGTCGGTGTTTTCCTTAAACGAGCTGGGGCAGATGAACGGAACGGCCGGAGGAAAAGGAGCCCTGGATCAGGACGAGGAGATGCCGGAGCAACACGAGCTGGGAGAGGAGCTGGCCTTCACTGGACGGTACGGCAAAAACTGTCCAGAGCTTTGGTTAAACTTAATCTGACTCAAACATACGGAGAGAGACTTTGGAAAACGAGTTTGGCAAATTCACCTCCCCAAAAAGCTGCAGATGCTCTCTGACGAGCTGAGAACACAAAGGTTAATCCGGACAAACTGACGCCTAAAGTGAAGTTATAACCAAATGTTGCCCTGCAATCAAAGTTAGTAAAGTCTATTTCACTCTCACAGAGTTAAAACACGATGCAAGTGTGAAACTGACGCTCTTGGACGGAGGATGATCCGTCCTTCAAACACCAATGCTTTGAGTTTTTGACGAGTTAAAAATGAGACTCAGGACCTTTTAAAACTTTTAAAAATAGAGATTTGAAGGTTACAAACACTGACCGCTGCTGCCTACGTGTGTCCAGATCTTTAAATCCTTGTGAAAGTGTTCGGTCCACTCGTGGAGGAATGAGGTCCGCTGACGCCGCTCTGTCCGTCCTTAACAGGTTCTGTGGCGGTTTGTTCCTGGACATAAAGCGGAAGCTGCCGTGGCTACCGAGCGATTTCTACGAGGGTTTCCACATTCAGTCCATCTCGGCCGTGCTCTTCATCTACCTGGGATGCATCACCAACGCCATCACCTTCGGCGGCCTGCTGGGAGACGCGACCGACAACTACCAGGTACAACAGAGACCCAAACTCAAACACTCAAGAACTCGTGGCAGCTCATTCCTTCAGCTCCACTGCTCTCTTCTGATCACACACAGAGCCGTTCATCTCTATAATAACCTAATCAATTGATTACACGTCGCCTTTCATGCGCTCCCTTTGATGAGGTCGTCTGCAGTAATGAGTAATGGAGGACGACAGGCTCGTGTGACGATCTGCAGGGAGACGTTTCAGCTCGTTCCGCTGAGCAAAAACATGCAAAAGACGTCGATTCAACATCTTTGACCATCGTATTTATTGTGCGGTAAAATGCAGCGAGACATCTGAGATGTCTGCAGGTCACAGTCACGTCACACGGCCATGCAGGTCAACATAACCTGATTATCAACGCAGGCACGTCGCAGCAGTAGATTAAAATCAACTTGTGTCAGCCCGGGAACATCAAGTGTAATTTGCGTGTCATATTTATCAGGTTAGACGAGATGTATTTACCTTTGCGCAGCCGGTTTTGTCGTCCCAGTGAAACCGTTTTCCTGTTTTTCGTTTGTTTATCCTGATACCAGTAATGTCTGCTTCAGCTTGTCAGTCTTGGACTACAAAACTTTGGTGGTGTCAGACAGAGACTGGCTTCATGAATCAGTCTCAGGGTTTTACTGCACTCGGAGTATTTGTGGGTCCTTGTGGTTCTACAGATCAGAATATATTTTCTGATCTGAGTTGTTTTCTCTTCGGTGTTTATGACTCGACATCTGGTGGAATAAAACATTTTGCCAGGATCATATTTCTACACGGTTACATTATTCTTTTTCTTTTTTACTGTGTGGAACAAAATGATAAAAACCCTTTGTGGGTAGAACCGAGCACATTTATTTTATTTATTTATTTATTTATTTTACCCCAGAAGAGAAAAATGTCAGCGTTTTTTTGGATTTGTTTTCTTTCTGATGATCAGTTTCAAAGTTCCTCTTTTTTTTCCTGTAGTGAAAACATGTGGGGGAAAAATAGAGATTATTTTATATGTAAAACAAATGAAAAAGAATTTCCGAAGAATATTATTCTGTCGTCGTGTGTGGGAGGAAAAAAACGATGTTTTTTTCATGTGTGGAATCGGGCAAATTAATTTAATTTATTTCTTATTTTATCTCAGGAGAATTTTAGTTTTCTCCTGGATGGAACCGAGTGTTTAAAAAAAGCTGGAAAAAAATTAATAAATTCTACTGATTCTTTTTGTTTTTTCACATTTTCACAAATTAAGCAACCTCGAAAGATCATCCTGAAAAATAAAAACAACATTTCTGTCAGTTTTCAAGTCATAAACACACGAGAGAAACTAATCATCAGGGAAAAAAGGTCTGATTTGTCCCTCCGGGCTTCTGTAGGTCTCCTCCACTTTATTTGTGCATCAGTAACTTTGCACAACATACACAAACATTTACAAACTCGACTTCACCTCACACTCGTTCACTCGACCTTCAGATTCTCTACACGCTCCGTCTTTGTCGTATCTTCATCCCTCTCTTCCTCTCGCCTCGTCTGAAGTTTGATCGTCATGGCGGCTGTAGTTTTTCTTCCTCCTCAACATGTTTCTGTGTTTTCTCCTCCGACAGGGTGTGATGGAGAGTTTCCTGGGCACGGCTCTGGCCGGTTCCGTGTTCTGCCTCTTCAGCGGGCAGCCCCTCATCATCCTCAGCTCCACCGGACCCATCCTCATCTTTGAAAAGCTCCTGTTTGAATTCAGCAAGTGAGCGTCTCCATCTCGCAAATGTGACACTGTGGACACCATCTTTAATGTCAATCAGAGGATTATAGAGAAAAACACATCTGACTCTCCTGCTCTGCTGTGGTTAACTCCTCTTCACTGAACTCTAGTTGAGATTGATGAGATCTGATTTTAAATGCTTCTCATGTCGCAGCTCTCAAGAGTCGATGCTCCCTTCAGGCTGCAGTTTAAAGCTCCTGATGGTGTGAGAAGAACAAAAAAGGGTTGATTTCACAGTGCCGACTTCTTCATCCAGATAAAAGTCTAACCAGGTTTCTGATATTTGATCTGAGGCCCGTTAAAAGACGAATGAAGACAATGAAATAGCGTTTATTCGTCTGTTGTGTGATGAAACTCTTTACTCTCATTTTAATCGTCGGGGATCAAACTTCTGAAATCTTCTAACCTCGTCTGTTTCTCCATTTCATGCATCTGCTTCCCCGATGCATTCATGACGCTCCCCTCTCCTCTCTCTGTCCCACAGGAACAACGGGATAGATTACATGGAGCTGCGTCTGTGGATCGGGATGCACTCCTGCCTGCAGTGCTTCATCCTGGTGGCCACGGACGCCAGCTACATCATCAAGTACATGACGCGCTTCACCGAGGAGGGCTTCTCCAGCCTCATCTCCTTCATCTTCATCTCCGACGCCATCAAGAAGATGGTGGGCTCCTTCAAGTATTACCCCATCAACACCGACTTCAAGCCCGACTACGTGACCGCCTACAAGTGCGAGTGCCTGGCCCCAGACCCGAGTGAGTTCACCCCTTGGCTCAGGGAGGTACAGGGGGGGGAGGACCCGGGAGGAAAGGCTCAGTAGACTGACTCCTCAAGCATCTATGATGTTTATGTCATTAGGGTAGCAAGTAGGATGAATATCTAACATCATCGGCATCCTACGTGTCAATTTGAGGCATAAGTTGGAAAATATTGATCCATAATTTGAGGCAGAAACATCAGTTTTGTCATTTGAGACCTGAAAAATCGTTGTTAATACAAAACCCCATGTTTCTGTGACAGTTTGTCAGACGTGACGTACCGTTACGCAACAAAAATCACCACGTCGCAGCGATGTTACGTCCTGATATCAAAGTTTGCACACAACTCAGAACAATAACGGCGAGCTACGTGAGATAATAACACTGACCGTTTTGTTTTAATATCTGTAAAAGTAAAAAACCAACCAGTCTCGAATATAGTCTCTTATTCTGTTTAAATCTTTGCATTTGCGTCTTTTGCATTTACTTGAGGACAAGACGAGTGATAGTGGTGGACACGGCTGATATTAGCACATTCCAGAATAGGGCTGGGTATCACCAGGTACCTCGCGATACGATACTATCACAATATTTTGCCCACGATAACGATAATATCACGATACAGCGATTCTGCGATAATCGATATATTGCAAGAAATTTCATCCACGATACATCACGACATCTGTGTCAATGAAGAAATTCAGAATTTATTGACTGCACTGAATCCATTTCACAGGAATTACAAAACATTGTCAATCAATTTCACATGAATGACAGCCAAGTAAACAAAGAGTATATTACACAGTGACTCTTCTTAACACACACACTGACTACAACTATCATTAAATATGGATATGTGTGGGTTTCGGAGCTGCTTAAACCATTTTTTAAATGTTATTTGGTTGTCTACCTATGTTTGAATAAAGATAAAGTTGTCCTCCGAAGAGGGGTGGTGGTGGGCCAAAATGTTTAAATTTTTAAATATCGATATTTGGCGCCAGTGTATCGATAACGTACCTCAAGACAAAATATCGCGATATATCGTGGTATCGATATTTTGGCACACCCCTATTTCAGAACATAGTTTTTCCCGCTGGCAGCATGTTTAACTTCATTTTTACTCTTTCAAATGTGACGTTCAGTACGAATCGTCATCACACTTCATTTTTCAAACTCCCGCGTGTTAACTGATCAGTTTTTGAGTCTTGACGAGTGACTTTGTAGTAATAACCCGTGCAGACATTGATTTCTGTAACTGATTTGTCTCTTGTTTGTTTTTGCCATGCACAAACAATATGGCTGCCGTCTCTTTGCAAGTAAGTAACCTCTACTTCTGTCCGTCTGTGAGAGAGTCCACGTCCGGCAGATCGTATTCTCATCATGTTTTCTTTACTTCCCTTCTGTTTTCCTCCTCACACTCTCCTTTTTTTTTCGTTTTCTGTCTCGTTACCTCCCCCCCGTCTCTCTCTCGAACAGTGGCTGCAATGATCTTCAATGGTTTAGTTCCAATGCCAGATAACAGCTCTAGTGTCTCTGGGGTAAGTGCTTGTTTTCATTCCAGTCTTGCCTTGTCGATTGCTGAATGTTTTTGTAGAGTCAAGATGAAGATGAAACCCAAACTAACGACGTTTTAAATACCGACTCTTGTCTGACGAAGAAGTTGCTTTGCTTTCCTCTTTCTCTCCTTTGTTCATCGTCGTCCATCCCGTCATCATCGTCCTCTCTCTCACTCTCCTCCGTGGATTTTTTTCTTCTAACTTCACATCCGTGCTGACGATTTTTTTTCCTCCGTGTCTTCCGTCAAAACACTTCACTCTTCCTCTCTCCTGTCTGTCTCGCCCCCTAACACTGCCACCCACCATCCCAGTTGAATGTGACAGGTCTGGACTGGAGCCAGCTGAGCAAGAAGGAGTGTCTGAAGTACGGAGGCTCTCTGGTGGGAAAGTCCTGCAAGTACGTCCCCGATCTGGCCCTCATGTCCTTCATCCTCTTCTTCGGCACGTACTCCATGACCGTCTCCCTCAAGAAGTTCAAGTTCAGCCGCTACTTCCCCACCAAGGTGACGGATGTTTTTATTTTGCTGATCCTTTTTCTGTCTCCGGACACGAGGATGATGGATGTCTGGACTCGAGTGAAGCCAGACACAGCTTAGATGTTTAAGTCCTGCTTTCAGTCTGGCAACAAAAAATGTGTTTTTTTCTCATTGAAAATGTTTTTTGTGTCTCAGTTGAGGAAACTCATCAGCGACTTCTCCATCTTCATGTCCATCATGACCTTCGTTGGGCTCGATATGCTGATGGGACTCAAAACGCCCAAACTCATCGTCCCCACAGAGTTTAAGGTACGGCAGGTTTTCATTTACTTCTTTTCATTTCTATTTTGTTTGTATCTTGCTTTGCCAGACCGGATCAACTACAAATTAAAGGAGCAGTGTCACATTTTTGGACACTTTTTGCGACACTGCCTGCAAAACATGTGTACCATTTATATCAAAGATGATCGGCTGACACTTAAGATTCTCCAGTTCTGAGCCAGACGGTTGCTGTGTCTCAATTCAGGGTCTGCATCCTCTGAAGGACTCGGCCTTCAGAGAGACCTTGTTGACCTCGTCAGCCGTTGTTAAATGTGACGGTCTAGTCTTTAGAGCATTTCCTGGTTGTGTCACCAGATATTTTACCCTTGTGTCACGATTTCTGCCACCCAGGCAAAATTGACGATCTACGTCACGCGATGTCGCCATTTTCTCTCTTTCTTTCTTCTTTTTTCGGGAGCGCAAAGACTCTTAGGATATGTGAGGCCACGAAGGATCGTAGCGGTGCATCCTCCAAAAACAGGGAAAGGAAGGAGCATCTGGAGGAGCCTTCGCGTGGCGTTGTGACGTAATTGGCCTTCAAATGCTCCTCTGAAGGATGCGGACCCTGAATTGAGACACAGCAAGAGAGAAAATGGAAAAACGCCACTTTCGCGGGCCTGGGTGGCAGAAATCGTGACATAAGGGTAAAACATCTGGTGACGCAACCAGGAAATGCTCCAAAGGCTAGACCGTCACATTTAACAACAGCTGACGAGGTTAACAAGGTCTCTCTGAAGGACTCAAAGTCCAGGTCCTTCAAAGGATGCAGACCCTGAACTGGGACACAGCAAATTCCTCACTGATGTCTCCATCCAATTAAGATGGCAACAGCGAAGATAACGATTGCGTCAGGGAGGCTATTTTGCAAGACCGTCATCTAATTAGGCTGTAATATGTAATAACCAGTTTAAGTAGGCCGATACCACTCTCGCTGGAGCCAGGAGACAGCTAGCGTAACTTAGCATAGCACAAACACAGGAATAGGCTAAACCAGCACATCTTAATCTTAACGAGTGGTCACTTCCTGGACTCTTGTAGTCGATGTGGAGCTGCCAGTCGACCAGCGGTTGCATTTTATTTTACAGATGTCCTTCATGAATAAGTCGCTGCGTCCTGTTGCTTCCTGACAGCAGTCGTTGACTCTAATTCTTTTATAAAATGTCTGTGTACTTCTGTGGAAGTGAAATACTCAGTTGTTGTGGAATTTAAATCTCCCACCAGCCGACTCGGCCGGATCGTGGCTGGCTGGTGATGCCGTTTGCTAAGAACCCGTGGTGGGTTTACGTGGCCAGCTTCGTCCCCGCCCTCCTGGTCACGATCCTCATCTTCATGGACCAGCAGATCAGCGCCGTCATCGTGAACCGCAAGGAGAACAAACTTAAGGTCGGTGTCGGAGTAACATCATCCCAATCATCGCAGCTTCATGAGGTCTGATTGTGTTGATAACATATTATCTGTGTGTGGTTTCCTCCTGGCAGAAAGGATGTGGCTACCATCTGGATCTGTTCTGGGTGGGCGTCCTGATGGCCGCCTGCTCGTTCATGGGCCTTCCCTGGTACGTCGCCGCCACCGTCATCTCCATCGCCCACATCGATTCGCTGAAGATGGAGAGCGAGTCGAGCGCTCCCGGAGAGCAGCCTCAGTTCCTCGGGGTCAGGTCGGTCCGCAGTAAAATAAAAACTCAGAAAGCTGTAACTTAATGTTCAATCTTCCTGCTGCCACTGGCAATATCACACAACGTTACGCAGTCCTTCGAGGATGAGATGGAGAGAAAAGCCTCGTGAAATTGACTTTCGTCTCGTAATCAATGTTTCCTATACAGAGAACAAAGAATGACAGGCTTATTGGTGTTTGCTCTCACCGGAGTCTCCATCTTCCTCGCTCCAGTACTCAAGGTATGATGTTCACCGCGGAGGAATCACTTGTTTGTTGTCCAGCAGAACCAACACACGGTTCTGTTCTGTGAGCTGTTTCCTGTTGCTGATAATCAGGGATGTAATGGAGGACAAAAACATCTCCAGGTTAACTGAGAGTGTTTCAATCTGAACAGAGACTTAAAGAGGCCATTTTTTTCTAAATATTTTCAACTGGTGTTCAAGTTTATTTCTTTAGTGTTTTGAGTTTCAACCACAAAATGCCAAAGATGTCACGGCCATCTTTAGCAAAGGAAGCTAAACATTTGCTGGGTGAAGCTACAACAATGTCAAATTAATTCTGAATTACCTCTCATCGAGTTGCACATGATAACAAGTGTATCTCGCTGGCTAACGTGCACGCTTGACGCGCTGAGTTTGGATTATTATTCCTCACCATCCGTGTGAAGACGCTGTGTTAAATTCAGAGTTAACTTCACATTAGCTAGTTAGCCTGCTTGCTAAGATAGACAACATTTTTTTATATCTTTGTGCACAGCATTGTAAAAATGAAATGAAATAAGAATGATGAGTAAAATAATGTATTTGTTCATTTATTAAAGGTGCAATATCTGACAATTTCACTGCAAAACATTCAAAAATTAACTAAAATGATCAACTGAACGTGAAAAAATGTCACTGTTGACGTCTTTGTACTGTGTTGAAGAGCTATCCGCTGAAGTTAGCATGCTAACCAGAATCTAGAGGTGTACACACCAACGTAGGCCGGCTAGCTGCACAGCTAACTGAGCTAACATGCTAACACTATCTACAGCCATCGATATATATGTGTATGTCGATTCTTACGTATTGCACCCTTTAATTAGATTTTTGCATAATTATTTATTTAATCTCAGACACTTGTTGGCTCCGTACATCTCTGCTTGTGTTGCTGTCAGTCTATAAACACTCTGTAACGCCTGTAACGGCCGCTGTAACTCGTTTTCCTCCTGCTCCCTGCAGTTCATCCCCATGCCCGTGCTGTACGGCGTCTTCCTCTACATGGGCGTCGCTTCCCTCAGTGGAATCCAGGTACGCTGTGTGCCAGCTGCTGCCGCCGTGTATCGCAATAAATTGATTTTCTTATGTGTGTAGCTGGACTTCTTACTTACATCGACAGCAGGTGGGGAAGTTATTCAAAGCTGCCAAGCAGGGAAGGCAGGAAGACGAGCTCCCAAAGTGTCCATACAGACGGCAGAGAGAACAGAATTACACAGGAAATTAAAGCTCTGGGGGGTTTGTTAGAATCTCCCAAACGATGTGGAATGAAGAAAAAACAATCACAGCAGTTGCTGCACCTGTGGACTGCTGCAGTGAGTGTGTCAGTGTGTGTTTCTGACGGCCAGGTGTCTCATTATAACCGCCGATATCTAGAGAAACAATTACAACCGCGGATGCATTTAGACGAGGTGAAAAGCCTGCAGACAGATGCTCCTCTGTCCAGCTGTAACGCATACAAATCCACTGCAAATGACGTGGGATTAATCATTCATACAGGTGTGCGTGTAGTTAACCTGCGCCACTCGAAGATTTTGACCCTCTCCTCCTTTCTTTTCCTCATCGTCCGGCTCAGTTCTGGGACAGGATTAAGTTGTACATGATGCCGTCCAAGCACCAGCCCGACTTCTCCTACCTCCGTCACGTCCCGCTGAGGAAGATTCACCTGTTCACGCTGGTCCAGATCTTGTGTCTGGCCGTGCTCTGGATCCTTAAATCCACATTCCTGGCCATCATCTTCCCCGTCATGGTACGTGATGAAATGTTAATGGATCTTAACTCGTTGTGTCGTGGTTGTAGGAAGAGATTCAATCCTTTTAACACAAGGTTTTAACTTCTACACGATCAGATGATTTGATGAAATCTGGATGCATGAAGCATGAAATCAGACTTTACCCGGGTACAGAAATGTTTGTGAGGATGTGAGTGAGTGTGAAGAGTTTTAAAGAGGGTAAATGTGTGTGTGTGTGTGTGTGCCAGTGATTCATGTTAACGTCATGTACAAATGCCAAACAGCTTCATCTTCTTCGGACCACATCTGGGATGTGAGATGAATGTTAATGGGAGTCAGAAAAGACAAATCTTGTATCCGTGTGTTGAAAACCTTTCAGATTCTGGGTCTGATGGTGGTCCGAAAGATGCTGGACATGGTGTTCTCCCAGCACGACCTGGCCTGGGTGGACGACCTGCTGCCTGGGAAAGAGAAGAAGAAGAAGGAGGACAATAAGAAGAAGGGCAAGGAGGTGGAGAAGGAGAAGAAGAAGCCCAAGCAAGACGACAGCGAGGAGGAGGTGAGAGCACTCGAGCTTCTGCTGCCCCCTGCTGGAGGGACGGGTCGTGACACAAGTTTTCTGACGATCTGTGTGTGTGTGTGTGTGTGTGTGTGTGTGTGTCTGCAGGACAAGCCCCACGTCTACTCCAACCACTCTCCCAGCTCAGAGTCGGACTTGGATCGCAGGTACTGTGTCCTCAAACTGCACATCCCCTACAGAGATCTCGTCTACCCTGATGTTGTTCAGTCTCAGTGGGGAGCGTACTGCCAGGCCGCTGCCACACACAGCGCTCTCTAACACACACACACACACACACACAGTGCACATTTTAAAGGGTCAGTCTACAAAAATTACAAACAGTAGTGGTTCCAAACTATTGAGATCGGGTCGGGCTGATGAAACGCAGCCGAAGTCACGTCTCGTCTGGTTTCCCTCGTTGGACCTTATTTCAGAAAAACTTTGTATGGTGGTGAATAATGTTTTGTCAGTTTAAAAGATGATTTTTTACCTGGAGAAAGTTGCAGCTTGTCACCAAACTAATAAAACATCAGGCTGTGAAAACATCGCAGAGCTGCTACTCAGAACTGGACCAGAACCAGCTCTCTGTTCACAGAACTGCAGTCATCAAAAGGAGGAGATTTATTGTGATTTTCATCTTTGTTAGTAGCTTTTCTGAGCACAGTTGGCTCCATGTTGGTGTTGAGTGAGACGATGTAGTTCACTGAGTAGTTAAAACACAAAACGACATGAGATTTTACTTTAATTATGACAAACTGAGACTTCATTGATTCGGAAAACTATCTTATAAACTGACAGACATCATGTGTGGCCGATTCAAACAGGATCAATCAATTAGTCGTCTCTCTTGCGGACGTTTAGACCCAGTTTACGGCCACTTTCTGCAAGTCTGAATTTGTCGTCGGTGATTACCCAGAGTTCATAGCGTTGTAATGTCAAACCACAGGCGGCAAAACATTTTAATAAATCAGCGATAATCCAAATGCTTTCATTTTTCTTTATGCAAAGCTTTTTATTATTATAGAAATCTGACATTTTCACCTGAAACAACAAAAAAAGTTATATATTTCTGTTTGTGTTCATGTTTTTATGATAAAGTTATATAATTAAAAACGTTAAATAAGTTTGAAGCAACAAGATGTAATTGCAGAAGTCTGTCAGGGCTCAGAGGGTTTTATTAAAGTATTTTGTTTGCAGCAATTAAACAACACTTTTAATTAATAATGTAACATGTTAGACACCACTACAGGTAAGTTATGTAGATATATTTTGTAATTTTGTTGAACTGGCCCTTTAAAAACAAGGCCCAATCTCTACATCCTGTAACAACAGCTAACCAAACGTCTCAGATTAAAAACATCACACGCTAACTTTAACCTGTTATTTCAATGTACATGTAGCATGAAACCAGCCACACGTGTTACGCCGCGTTGCTGCTTTATATTACGCTTCTTCTTCTTCTGTTTTCCCAAAGTGTTCGCTCTGTCGTGTTCGTGGTGTTCACTCCTTCATTCACTCCCACAAAATTCAGAACACAGATAGTTAAATTCTGAACACGTCACACGGCTCCCTCTCATGTTTTTGGGCTCAGTCTCCTCTCCATGCACTTTAAGGCAATGCAGATCATTGTGATGTCATGAGCTGTATAATCCTGCTGCTGCTCTTCACTGTGTTCATGTGTTCAAAAAATGTCTCACTGCGCTGAATCTTGTAAACTTCCTCACTGATGTGTGTTTGTTAGTTCTGAGATATTCCGAGCGAGCGGTGGCGGTTCCGCTCCGTGTCTCCGAGCCGTCCGTCTTTGTTAGAACGACGCGTGGAATTGAAATAGATGAATAAAAATAATGTGTGATACATTCAGTCTGTTGTACACGTAGAGAGGATTCATCGTAGGCCAGATCTTTCTCGTATAATCATCCACATGCAACAAGCATCATTGTTTTGGTTGTTTCTTTTTCCTTCCGTCTGTTTAAATCTCTTGTGATTCTCTCACAGCTGCACGTCAGCTGCAGAATCACCCTAGTGTTCATTTTTTTTGCTCAACATGCTGAACATTCAAACACAGATTCCTCGTTTGAACTTGTTTGTATTTTTTATGAATGACAGTTCTTCAAAATCGCCCGTCATGTCTGCATTGCTTTGAAAGAGGCATGGTTTGGAATTGACTTTTGTTTATTGATTAATACCGGTTTTTGATTTTGTGAGATGTCGTCGACTGTAAAAAGATTTACACCTGCCAAACCATCCAAAAAGTTGGTACTGATTTGCAAAGTCTAGCTGGATGCAAACACAAAACCGTAGTTGAATTTGTGGACGACTGAAAAATAATTTGTTTATTCTGTAAATGAAGATATGAATGTAAAATGAAGATGCTGAAGGTTGCATTTTCCTTTTACACGTCCTCAATTTACTCTTTGCATCAGCACTCTTCATAGTTTCAAAGCAACAAAATGTAGTTCGACTTGTTCTGCCATTAAACCTGTACAGAGTAACGAGGAGGTAGCTCGATGTTAAACGGGCCACAACATGAAACTTTTCCCTGTTTCGAAGGTCTTGACCTCGAGGCACCGCGGCCTCAGACGCTCCTCAGCAGCTTCACTCATCTGTCACATTACTGTGTCTCAGTTCAGGGTCTGCATCCTCTGAAGGACTCGGCCTTTGCGGTCTTTGAAGGCGAGTCCTTCAGAGAGACCTTGTTAACCTCGTCAGCCATTGCTAAATGTGACGGTCTAACCTTTGGAGCATTTCCTGGTTGTGTCACCAGATGTTTTACCCTTACGTCACGATTTCTGCCACCCAGGCCCTCGAAAGTGATGCCAATGTCGCCATTATCTGTCTTTCTTTCTTATTTTTTGGCGCACAAATAATCTTGGGATATGTGAGGCCACGAAGTATCGAAAAGAAGGAGCATTTGGAGGAGCCTTCGCACGGCGTAGTGAAGTAATTGGCCTTCAAATGCTCCTCCGAAGGATGCAGACCCTGAACTGAGACGCAGTAGGTGACATGAGCTGCTGTTGCGTCCGGCTGAGGTCACGATGTCACGTGGCTGAGCTCCTCCTCCCTTCAGCCCCTCAGTGCTGTATGGTAACCAGAAACTTGCCCCTTCCTTAGCATCACCCTCCACCTGAAGATCTCCTGCCCGTCGTCTCCGGCCATGCCTATGGGCCGAGGGATGGCCTGCCCCGTGCCCCAGGTCAAGATCGAGATGGAGTCGGACTACGACTCGGACCTGGACCCCCACCGGCCTCGGGACATGAGCAGTGAGACCACGTTATGAAGCTGACGCTCGATGTCTTGTTGACAGAACAACGCTCACAGCGAGGTGTGGGCCGAACCGCTCGACGCAGCCGGTTCTGACCCACGGACAGTTCAGGGTGGTACAGCTGTGAACAAACGGACACTGACAGACTGGCTGAAACTGGACTGATCCAACCGATGGAGACGTTTATGTTTGTAGCGGCATCTGCTTTTCAAAATTGGTGCATTTTTGACAGAAACTGCTCGAACAAATATATGAAATACTAAATTTATTTATTTACTTGTATGATGTAAATAGCCACAATAAGAGAGGAACTATTTATCTGTATGTGCTGTATAGGAAATATTATATTTGATGTGAAAATATTTATCTTAATACATACTAGCTATGGATACTGTACCATTAAACAGTTACAACAAATCCAAACAAAACCTGCTGTACAGTAACGTCACATCAGCCTGCGTCTACAGTTTGATTCTGCAGCAGGAAAAACAGGCACACAGTTATTGATAACGAGTTTGTAACATCGACTGTACAAAGCCATGCCTTCTTCTACATTAGCCTTTGTATGCTGGTGTTTGTGTGTTTGTATGAATATGTTGTTTTGTGCCTCTGATCCCAGAGAACCGCTCTCCTCCCCCTCCGTGTCCCTCCAGTTCAGCGCTTCCATATTGGCACGTTAACCCGGAACAAAAAGAAACAACCAAAAAAAAAAAGTTGTGATGTTGCTGCAAAGGATCGATTTATTGTGCAAGACGTAGCGTACAGGTTTATATTTGTGACTCTGTATGAGAACTTAACTCACTTTCCACAACAACACCACATGCAGTACGACAATAACAAGGACAAGCTCAACACGTGATGGATGTTCATGAACTGACCGATATTATTCATGTAATTAAAATGCCATTATTCCAAATTGTGTGCTTGTCATGTGTTGAACATCCTCAAGTCTGTAGCATCAACTCAGAAATCTGTGGTTCGGCGCTGTCGGAAGTAAAACACACTTCATCACAGGAGCGTCTTCTGTTGTTCCTGATCCAGACGGCCGATCAGCAGCACTCAGAAAAACACAAACAGGAACTTCTGACAACCGTCACTGACAGATGAAAATGTCAGTGGCAGTGAAAATGTACGGGGAACTGGATGTGGTTTTAAATGTGCTACTAGTAACAAAACTGACCTTGCAAATAACTCTTAAAGTTTGTTTTTCTTCCCCCTTCGTGATCATGAATGTTCTGGAAAAACAGGGAACAGTAAAAGCAGCAGATCACAAACCTCACACACCAAATCATTCTGAATCCATAATATTCTGAAAACACATTTTTCCAGAGCTAATAACTGAAGCTGCTAATCTCCTTCTGATCTCTGATGAGTCTGACTCTTTAACTTCAGTCTGTCTTTCAAACTGCAGACAGATGTAAGATATCAACACAGCCAGCGATGTGCACAAGGGGAAGGCAGTTTCCCCCCTCGTGGCCCAATTGTTGAAAAACGTGCGCTAAAGTGCCCTCCTGGGAACCAAAACGTGCGCTAAAGTGCTCTCCTGGGAACCAAAACGTGCGCTAAAGTGCCCTCCTGGGAACCAAAATGTGCGCTAAAGTGCCCTCCTGGGAACCAAAACGTGCGCTAAAGTGCCCTCCTGGGAACCAAAACGTGTGCTAAAGTGCCCTCTTGGGAGCCAAAAAAGCGTGCCAAAGTGCCCTCTTGGTTGGCAAAAAACACTAAACTGCCCCCTTGGCTGGTTAAAACATGATAAAGTGCCCTCTTCGGAGCAAAACACACGCTAAAGTGCCCTCTTGGGAGCCAAAACACGCGCTAAAGTGCCCTTCTTTTCGCCCCTGCCCTTCAAAAACTCTGTGCACGCCACTGGATCCAGCAGCCTTTGACTTCTACACACTTCAAAAGCAGAGTAAAACTAGCGCGTTGACCCACATCACAGCCGGGTCAGAGCGTCCACTGACCCGTGAGTAAGAACCGGATCATTTAAGCCAGATGTGAGCGGGTGTGAGCAGGTTTCTTGGCCAGTGAGGAAGATGTATTATATACGACACCCTGTCCTCGATTCATACTGCATATAAAGATGATGTCATAGTGTTTTTTATTGTTTCAAACATCAGTCCAATAATATAAAGTCTCATTAATACACTGAAGGTCTGAATCACAGAATCATAGTACCATTAATATTATTAATAGTAAAGATTATAAATATTCATCATTCCAATTTGGAACACAGTCGGAAAGTGTTAATTTAATTAACTCCATTTAATGGGCTCTCTGCACTCACCCAGCGTCGCCTTGATTCATTCAACATCAATCAAACTGTCTGTTAAATCACCTGACAGAGAATTTAGTCTGGATGAATCTAAATCATTTTCAAGGCAGCAGCACGCGTTACCATCTGCAACACAGCGTCCTTCTGATACCTCCACCCGTTTGGCCTTTTTAGCATCAGCGCGTCACGTCAGCGCACACGAAGGATTCTGCGTCGCCGGGTGTTTGGTGAAGCCGTCGGCGAACCCTTCTCCTTCCACCAGCGTCGGCCTCTTGTTGCACATGGGGCACAGTTTGTTGCGCTCCTGCGAGGCTCTCATCCAGACGATGAGGTTCCAGCGCTGGCCGGAGGAGATGGGCAGGGCCCCGTGCATGTGCTGGCCCCGGTGGAGGAGCCCCTCGCACACCCTGTGTTCCACCTCCGAACACTCGGTCTCGCTTAAAGGCACCTGCAGGGGGCGACACGACCAACACCTTCAGATGGGACTGAACATTTCTGCATGTAAATGATTCCATCGATCTCACAATATTCTCACAGTTGCTGCTTTTTCTAGTAATTCTTTAGAGTAATTTTGGTACGATGAGGTAGTTGCATGTTTCTAAAACTATCAGCAACAATTAAAAAATGGACTGAAAGAGTATACTTTAAAACAAACTCTTTAAATACAATAAATAAGATTTAAATAAGTCCTCTCCAGTAGATAACTGAAGTGTAAACCATCTGTTGTTTTGAAGACTCGAGTTTGTAATCACAGCTGCTGCTACCTGATTTTTGGAGCGTATTTGAAAGAGAAAGTTGGAGCTGAGGATTCCTGATCAGATCTGACCGTAAACCGAAGGACGCGTTTGGCAGCAACCTTCAAATCACAAGGTAGCAACGCCCTGACGCTTAAAGGGATATTCCGGTGTAAGTTTAATCCATGGTCTAAATCACCGTGAAACTCCCTCTGGAGAGATCAAGTTAGCAGACCGCTAATTTACGGAGTTTTATCAACCTCAGAAACGACCGCACGACAACAATACACTGCAGTAAATGGATCCAAATATAAACCGCCACCAAAAAGCCACAAATAATGCTCAGAACAGCACCAAACTTCAGCAACAGTACAAATAGGGTCTCAGCACATAGTCCGGGGCATCTAACCTCCGCTAGCTTAGCTGGATTTCTATTGTGAAGCTAAAAACAGATTTCAACTCTCCTCCATCAGCTTCCGGGTCGGGGAAGTCCCGACGCGACGATTACCGAGTGCGGTTAGAAAATGCTCAATTCCGTTCTTTTCCCTTTCCGCTCTCGATAATAACTGTTATAAACTGGCAGGTAAGACACATATGAACTTTGATTGCTTTTCCATGGAGTCATAATCATACATTTTCATCCATGAGCCGCGGAACTCTACTGCACTCGGTAATCGACTCGTCGGGACTTCCCGTCAACAGGAAGCTGCTGCAGAAGAGTGGTAAATTTAGTCAGCTTTTCAGTAGAAATCCAGCTAAGCTAGCGGAGGTTAGATGCCCCGGACTATGTGCTGAGACCCTATTTGTACTGTTGCTGAAGTTTGGTGCTGTTCTGAGCATTATTTGTGGCTTTTTGGTGGCGGTTTATATTTGGATCCATTTACTGCAGTGTGTTGTTGTCGTGCGGTCGTTTCTGAGGTTGATAAAACTCCGTAAATTAGCGGTCACTGCTAATCCTATGCAGTGGTTATGGGCGGAATACTCCAACATGTTGTAAAGATTTCTAACCGTATATCATATCACCTGTTTCATGTCACCAAAGTAAAGGTTTCCCTCGGTGAAGTCCTTTCCCAGGGACACGTTGAGGGTGACCTCCGCGTTGTCGTAGTGGTAGCTCAGGTCCAGGTCTTCGTTGATGTCATATTTAACGACGAAGGCCTTGTGGCTGTCCAGACAGCGCCCTCCGCAGTCCGGGTACAGCAGAGAGGTGAGCGGACGCAGGTACTGCTCGCGGAGGGGCGTGACGAAGCCCTCGTCGAAGCCCAGCTCGTTCAGGAGGATCTGGAACAGAAGGACAATGAGAAGAATATCATGAATAAAAAGGGACTTCGGATATAGATTCTCTCTTACATCTATACATATTTAATTCAGAGCTCTTTCATGGCTTTAACATTTCATATCTTCCTGATTCAGTGTCTCAGACGAGGGGCTTCATCTTGGCTAACAGCCGTACGGTTCAATGAATTTTAAAGCCACACATGACCGTCCATGCTAGCGTGAAATTAGCACTTATTCTCCTTGACTGTCTTAGAAGATCCATCAAAGTGCCCACATGTACCTGCTTTACATATTTCATGACTGATGGGTTCCACAGTGGGTCAGCACAATAGAGATGAAATATGAATGACCGAGCGGTGATTAAATGTCCAGCAGGCATAGAGATATTACCCCGTAATGGTTCATGGTGTTGGGTCGTCCTTTGGGGGCGGAGGACTTCTCAAAGTGCTCCAGCTCCTCCACCAGCTCGTCACAGAAGCTCTTCTCAAACACGGGGAAGCGATACACTCTGACTGCTTCAACAGGACGGGAAAAACATGCAGATGTTCCATGTAACGCTTTGAAACATACACGAATATATGACAATAACGTGCTGCCACAAAATACATCCGAAAATCTCTTTCATATGTATATTTTTGGACATTTTTGGGCTAATAATAGAAATAATAACAGAGATACACAGCATTAAAACCTTCGTCAATTAAAACACTTCCCAGCTCACCTGCTTCTTCCTCCAACAACTCCAAGAGACCTTCCACGCTGCTGTCGCCGCCTCGACAGTACTCGACAATCTGCTTGAACTTCGGTGCGAGGTAGGACTCCTGAGGAGGAGAGGAGGGCAGGTGTGTCTCAGCGTGGCGTTGATGACCGATCAGTGACACCATGTTCAGCGACTAAAGCAATAAATACCTGCAGATGGTACACATGCGGGTGGAGAGGCCGGTACACGTCTTTTATAGCAGCAGCTCTCTCAGCAGACGTCGCGCTGAGACGCCTTCGCCGGTCCACTTCCTGTGAAATCTAAACACAGAATCACACAGTTGAGTTGCTTGAACTTTGAACTTCTGCCGGTTTATTTCTATTTGACATTGAAATGATGGCACATGTGGACAAGTTACAGTCAGTGTGTGTTATAACGAGACACTAAGATACAACTATAAGCACTTTTTAATAACAGGGTTTCATCTCAGTTTAGGTCAGATTCTGTGAAACTGACGACACAGTGCAGTGAATAAATTAGGAGCAGATCAATTATCAGTAATTTATAGATATCTGGGATTTTTCTGTCAGATTGCCTTTAAAATAAATTAATTTATACTAATTTATAAATGAGCTGCGTTGGCTGTGATGCAGCTTCCTCTCACACAAAGTCCCACCTTAAAAAATATCTGATCGGTCACGATTAATAACCTATAAACACTGAGTAATCTCAATCTGCAAAGTAATTAGTAACTAAATGTATCAAACAAATGTAGCAGAAAGGAAGTATAAAAAAGAAAATACTCAAAATTAGTATTTAAGAACAGTACTTGTTTTCTTTCCATCACTGGTTGTACAAAGTTTTGACACACAGGTTTTGCAAATATCGCTGTATCGTGATATTATCGTTATCGTGAGCAATGTATCGCGAATCGAATCGTATTGTGAGTTACTATTTGTTGTGCTGTTATTGTCTTGTTGTCACACACACACACACACACTTACCTTGTTAAGCACATCCTCAAACTGTTGGTCCGTCACACAGCCGAGCCTCCTCAGCAGCTGCGGATCAATAATGAACCCAGATGTCAGTCACATCACGTCACGTCACGTCACGTCGCTCCAAACACTGATACTGTTGTGAATGTGTGGCTGATGTTCACTCACTGCCTCGTAGTCCAGTCTGAACTGCTGCTCCGACACGAAGCGGACATGCAGGCTGAAGTCCTCCAGGAAGAAGTTGTCAGTTGTGAAACAGTTACAGAGATAAAACTGAGCTGCGTCGTCTGTCGTCATCACAGCTCGAGTAGAAGAAGTAACCTCAATGAAACACCGGAAAAGAAACGTTCAGTGACGAGCTACAAACAAATAAATAACAACACTTCTTCTTCTTCTTCTTCTGCTGCTGCTGTTGATTCTTCTTCTTCTTCGTTTAATTGGCGGTTGGCGAACAACGAATTGGCGCGTCACCGCCACCACCTGGTGTGGAGTGTGGCTAACACAAACAAAACAAATACATCATTTGAATAGAATAGAATAGATTTTTATTGTCATTGTTTCTGACAAAACTAAGAAAAACAGATAGCAGCTCTTTCACAAATAAATCTAAAATATAATATAAAATATAAAAAATATAAAATATGGACAAGAAACGTGAAGAGTGCCGGGCTGCTGCGTCTGGACACGCCGTCATCTTGATTGATAGATTTGTCATCAGTACTTAATTTAATAATAATACTAATTTAATGATAATATAATAATATAATTTAATTTAACAAATGAGTCAAAGGAAAACACAGGAGCATACTACATTTTGAAATTGAAATGATGAAAATAAAACTTTATGAATATCAAGTCCCTTGAAATGAATGATCAAATGTGCCAAAGGACCAATGTAATGTCTTTAGTTTCTTTTTTTTTTAATGATAATTTTAAACCTGTGATAGTTGTTGCCTCAGAATGTTATGGAGTGTGGCTAATACCAGCAAAAAAATAAATTATTTGTAATTTATACATTTTTTCCAGTGGAGAGTGTACAGTTGTGGTAACTGTGGTAACAGACTTGGACCAGGAAAACAAAGGAGCATACTAAAGTTTGAAATTTAGATGTCTAAAATAAAACTTTATGAATAACATGTCCCCTGAAATGAATGTCCATATGTGCCAAAAGAGAATGTCTTGATCTATTTTAATTTCTATTTTTAATAATATTTTTAAAACTGTAACGGTTGTTGCCTTACAGTTTACACATTTCAATTTGGGAAATAATTATCATTTTAAAAAAAAAAAGTTAAAAACAAACTAACAAAAAAAAGCATGGCTAAGGTGTAGTACCGCAGGATGCCCAGCAGATGGCGGAGGGGGCGCTAACCATAAAATGTAGATACGAACCGCAGGAAATCAACAGTAGAAGAAGAAGACAGGAACAACACGCTGGGAGCCGTCAGTCTGTTGTGATCTGTTGTGGATTATCTGTCGTCGTTAGCAGCGGCTAGCACGGTTATTAAATATGCCGATTAGCAGCTAGCATATTTATGTTAGCTGAGGTTTATAACCGCTGTCCGTTGTACCACTTTATAAAGTCTGAGCGGAAATGTTAAGCGTGGAGTCGTTACAGGTGGCTGAGGAGGAGGTGGTGGAGTCCAGCTCCAACAAACTCGGCGACATTTACACTTACGTGGCTAAAGGCTGTTTCCCTCAGACTGTGCACCCTTTACGAAAGAAGAATCTCAGACGTTACGCCCAGAAGTTCATCTTTGACGGTGAGGATTCCTGGAAAACCCACTCAGCATGCATTGCGTTTCTATGTCTGGCGTTACGAAATTCCATTTGAAAATCCTGCAAATTTGATATATAAAGATGTATATATCTTGTGTGACATAATGTTTTATATTTTATGAATCTGTAGGAGTATGTAAAAAAATCGGCATACTTACTGAGCGTTTAAGCATATCCAGCACTGTATATCAGTGCTGGATATAAATCTCAACTGGCTTAGAGAAGAGAAGAGAATAAGCTTCTTATAAAAGTTAATATATTCTGGAAATAAGTGACGCTTGGTGAATAAAGTATAAGCCGAACTGAGGAGTGGACTTGAACTGCTTGTCACAGTTAAAGTTGTGTTTTATCAGTTTGTCCACCTGTGAAATCAAGCAAAACTACATTAAATGGTCATTTCTTTGAATTGAGTTTGGCCACACAGTACTCATGAAGGGGTATGCAGGAGCCTTATATTTCTCATCATCCGTGTCTTTTATAAGAGGGCAAGCTGTACTATGTGGGACCCAAGAAAAAAGAAAAGAGGGAGGTAGTCATCGAGGCCGAGAGGAAGAGGCAGATCTTCCTCGACTGCCACTTTAATGACATCGGTCATCACCTGGGCCAGAAGAAGACTGTCCACAGGATCCAGAGCAAGTACTACTGGCTGGGGATCATCAAGGACGTGGTGGATTGGGTACACACACTTTTATGTCTTTTAGTTTTTTGTTTAAATCTCTGGGACATAAAGACAAAACTGTCTTAACCTGAATGATAACTGCTGTTTTCAGATAAAAGTATGTGACACCTGTCAATACACTGAGAGGAGTAAAAACCTGGCGAGGATCATCAGGCCCATAAAAGTGGACACACCTTGGGAGATTGTTGGGATTGATATTTTAGGTTAGTGCCTCGATTCATTCCATCAGATTATATTTAAAATGTTTTTTTTTACTGTATGATTTCTTGTCACACTGTGAAACCTGCTGTCTGTCTGTCTGTCTGTCCTCTGCTCACCAGGACCTTTCCCAGAGACCCAGCAAGGCAACACCAAGGTTACAGTCCTTATTGATTACTTTAGTAAATGGCCGGAAGCTTTTCCAGTGCAGAAGACAGACGCTCTCTCTGTTGCGCGATGTATTTCCAAATGCATATACAGGTGAAAACATTTCACAAAATCTTGACTTAAACGAATGTTTTTAAGATGTAATTTGCCAGAATGTTTGATTTCTTTTTACTGTATGAGACCTGTTTATGTTCCCCTAAAACCACATTTTTGAGAGTTTTTAACAGAATATAATTCTTGCCACGAACTGCCTCCAAATCTTTGATGAAAGGCCACTTTCAGGCTGCTAATATTTAATTCTAACTCATGTTGATACACACAAAATTACACCATTTTGAAGCCTGATTTTGATTGAATTCTGTTCTCTGTTCGATCAGGTTTGGTGCCCCAAAAACAATAGTGTGCACGCAGAATGCTGACTTCTGTGATGAGGTGAGATGTGAGTCACAAAGTGTATTTAAATTATCAGGTGAATGAAAGGATGAGAGATTGTACCGCTGCTGTTGTCGGGCAGTTTTCTCATCGCTCCTGCTGTGTGTTTTTCTAGGTGACGAAGCTGCTGTCCGACAGGTGGAGCATCGTGCAGAAGGTGTCTCCTCTGGATCATCCTCAGCTCAACCCGCTGCACGACTGCACGTGTCCTTTACTGAAGGACGCCGTGGTGCAGATGGTGACGGAGAAGCAGGCCGACTGGGACGACTTCCTGGACCCGGTGCTGTTTCTGTTCAGGACGTCCACCAACCCTACAACCAAGTTCACACCTTATTCCCTCATGTTCAACAGGATGGCTAATTTACCAAATGAGGTCCAGACTCCCTTGTTTAGATAAAAAAAATCAGACAGCGTGGTTTGTTTCTGATTACTAATTGTCTTTCCTTCCTTTTAGACGTCATTGAGCGTCCTGAATTATGACGACCAAGAGCAGGATATGTGTTCCACAAAGGAGAAGGCCTCGACGTTTATGAGAAGAATGCAGGAGCAGCAGAACTCCGTGAAACAGCTGGTAAGTCATGTTGCTTTGTCTTGTATTGATGCAATCAAAGAAGATGACACACACACACAGCAAACACACAGAGCACATGTAGCTGAATTCTTTGCTGATTCTTGGACAGTCACCTCCTCTGTGAAAAAATTATTCTGCTCGGCATTTAAGCTGAAACAAAGGTTCAGGCCTTTTTTTCTCTTTCCGAAGATGAAAACACTGCAGCATAATTAGGATGTTTGGTGGAAAAGTGTCATTATTGATGTTGTAATCCTTAAACACAGCGATACTCTCCTGGAATATTGAACGTGCTGCCTTTGAACCGAAATATTGGATCATAAATGCCACATTTAGAGTCATTTTTTAGATTTTTTTTTCTCAAGCATTCACACCTAATCAATAATGTGTCCGTCTTTACAACCACTGTTGTAACTTGTCACTTTGAGGTGAGTGAGCAAGAATCAATGTGAGGCAGATCGTCCAGTTGACAGCGCCCTCTGTTGGAATCAATACTATCATCAATACTTGACATATATCATGACATGTTGGACACAGTGAAGTCATGATGATTATGAATCTTCACCTCTTGTGAATTCATCGTTTTTATTACATGACCTATATTAATTATCAAAGATGGAGATTTAATACTTGTCTTACTAATGTATTGTTAGACAGCAAACAGAGATATTTACAAATACACATATTTGTCATCTTAATTAACTAATTAACATACCTGGCTGTGTGTAACATGGTTGATGTGCAGAGAAACTCATCAGCTCAGATGTTGTCTGTTTCTTTTGTTTTTCACTTTTCTTCATCCCTTCTGTTTTGTGTTTGAATGTGTGTTTCACTTGTAGGTGATAGCCAACATGAATATAGCCTACAAACAAGAGAAGAGGAAGAACGCCAAGCGGAAGACACACAACGTGCCCTCCATGACCTTTAAAGACTCAGATCCTCTGTTCGGTGCAGGAGACTCGCCCTCCCCGAAAAGACTGAAAGAGAGTTTGTATTTGTCCTTTCCTGTCGAGACGGTGCTGGCCACCGAGCAGAGCGGCTCAGAGGACATAAAGACCGAGTTAGCGTATCACTTAGCTGAGTCTGACGTCCACTGAGGAGGACGGTGTGTCACGTCAGTGGAGCGAGACTACATGTTGTCAGCTGCTGCAGGTCTCGGGCAGATCGGACGGGAATCCAGATGTTGCAGAAATGAGCTGAAGAATCTCACCTGTGAAAACTGAATCCGGCACAAGACATGGCAGGAACACTGACCCACATGTACTGTTGGGCTTTCCCAACAAAAAAAGCAGTTTCCCGTGAAAATGTTGTTAACTTATTTGTTTTCACTTTTGTCATACAAAAGATATTTCAGCTACGGTACTGTAAAATAAATATATTGCTTCATTTTAAAGCCCTGGTGTTTTGTCCTTACATGGTGGGAAATGTTTGTTAGTGTTATTAAGTCTTTATCTTTAGAATAATGACATAATATATAGAAGTATGCACTTTCATATGCTTATATAAGTAAATGAATAATAAAGTTATATTTATGGACAAACCTACACCACCTACCACAGACTGAATGTGCTCATTCATTCAGAATATGTTGTGAGTCAGGAGCATTCACAATAATATCAGAGTTTCCAAATGTTTGCTAGAATAGAATTTAATTCATGAAAACATTAAAAGAGCAGTTCACCTGAAAATGAACATTTTTGCAGACCAGATACGATAATATGATTAAAATGGCTAAATTTTTACACTTTGACCAATAGAAGTCCTCCCATTCCACCCAGACAGGTTTGTTGTGCTCGAGGCTCTTGAACGCTCACTAAACTACCCGGTGGGCGGAGCCACAGCACGGTCACTTCCGCAACAACTCAGATCAGAGAGGTTAAAAGTAGAAGAGGTTTCTCTCTGCTCCATTTTCCGTGCTCTGAAATTTATGAGCAGATTTAAGTTTGGGTGGCAGCTTGAAGGAGCCTTGTGTCTTCAGCCAGGAGAGGAGACTTACAGACAAAAACAAACATATCGAGCTGACAAATGAAATAACAATTTATAAGGATAAGTGGACAATTTGAAGACGTTTCAGGTGGCTGCACTGATTATTTGAGAATTGTAAAGGTGAGTGATCTTCTCCTTGTAATGTCACTTGATATGATTGATGCCAAGTAGGCTGTAACTTCATGTTTACAATACTGACTTTCTCAATAACTGTCTCACCTGCTTGACTGATCATTTCACCACTGTTACATCAGATTGATTGAATTTTCTACCAGCTACCTTGTTGTTGGTTGGTTCATACTCTGCTCCATCATTTTAATGATTCATATAATGAGAACATGTATTTAATAACAATAAATACAAAATGATAAATTATTATTATTATTATTATTTATTATTAATAATAATAATAATAAAACCTGCCATTGTGTGTTGTTGTCAGGTAACTGTGCATCTTCTTTAAAATAGACGATCTTTGATACCGGTTGTCCTCCGGCTTCATCTGTCAAATTTAACTTAGCTCAGTTTGAAACGCGGTTTCTGCCTGTTAGCATCCATTTCTAAGCTGCTGTATTTTTTTTATATGAAAAAAAGAAAGAGTATAGTTAATTATTTAATATTCCCGAGGACAGCCGGCCGGACACGGGATTATAAAAACATGGAGGAGTTTGAAACCTGACGCAACACAGCTCAACGCCGGCTAACAGCTAGCTCACACAGCTAGCTAATGATTTATAGGAATGTGTTTTTAGACTGATGTTGCAGCCACACTGGATAATAACCTCCATGACTCTGACAGATCACAGTTGTACAGTTTTGTAGGAAGACTTCATCTTCATCAAGACAGCCAGCGAGCCGCAGGACACCGGAAGTACATCCCTTCAAAATAAAAGTAAGTGTCATTAAATAACAAAACGTCGCTTCTGCTCCATTCTGAGATCTCAAAATATCCTGGAGTTATTCCTGCATTATGATAATGAATGTTGGGATTACCTACATTATAAGAAGTGATTCTGGTTGTTATTACAACTGTTATGTGGGAGCCAATGAGAGCTGAACTGCCATGAAAGCAAAGGAGGATCTCTAATACATTAATATATTAAATTTTAACAACCAGTTATGAAGTTACAGAGTCCCCTGAGGGTCAGACACAGATGTGTGTGGCCCTCAGTTGTGTGTCTGATCTCGTTCAAACAGGTTAAGCGTGTCCACCCACCCTTGGGGGCCGGGACAGTCCTGCTGTATAATTTACTCAAGTATTTCTCCAAAGTTTACTTGAGTATTTCCTTTTTCTGCTACTTTATTCTTCCTCTTAACTACATTTATTTGATAGATTTAGGCACTGTTGTGGGCAGAACATTGTATGAGAGGATGTTGCATCAGAGCCAGCGAAGCACATTTAAAAATTAGTTATAATTATGTGCAGTCTGACAGAAAATTCACCAATACTGATGCATAAAATGCTGAATGTCGGCCCTGATAATCAGCCAATCGCCTATTAATGATATAAATAGGCAGGTGAAACATGTTTTCCAGAGGAACTACCATATTGTCTCTGAAGATGGTGACAATGACCATATTAGTCTCTCTCTCTCTCTGGGCTGTGCGCTGCCGTACCTTATCAAATTCTAAATCATTAACCATTATTATGATCTACTTGACGCAATTGTTGCAAGAAGTAAGCTGTGTGTGTGTGTGTGTGTGTGTGTGTGTGTAAAAGTCATGGACCTGGACCACGTAATGAGGTGAAGTCACCTGTGATGGCAATATCCCAGACTCCCTTACAAATTGTGTGATTTTAAGACTCAATAGTTGTATGAGGGAAAACTTAACCTAGCTTGTGAAACCATGCAGCAAATTCTACATCAGTGGGGCCTTCTTGTGAATTCGGCATTAAATAAAAAAAACATTAGGATCTTTCATTCTTTGAAAACGTGGCATTTTGTCCCGGCATGTTTTTCTTGTTTTAAAAGTGCGTCTTATCTCCCAGCAGCTGTTTCGTCTCACTGATTTTGCCATTTACACCAAATTAATGAAGGAATACAACATATTGACAGTAAAAATGGCACATTTTACAAATCCAGTGAACAGTAACCAATATAGACTACTTCTTTTGAGTGAGAAGACGACAGGGAAAGTCACCAGATTCCCTTTAAAATGCTACATTTTTAAGACTTGCTGTGTGAAGAGAAACTGTATGAACTTTGTGAAATGCTGTATACAACATATTCTTAACTATTTGGGCCAGCTTGTTCATTCGGCAAACGTTATACAAAGCTCAGAATATAATTTGATAATAATATAATACCCTGCCTGTTTTTAGTTGGTATCTCTGATCATTACTCTGTTTGTTTCACTCTCCAGATAACAGCATGGGCCTCAAAGTCGCTGTGAGTTGCACTGTGTCGTTCATCCTCCTGGACGTGCTGGTGACGACTGTCCTGTACACACATGGATCACACCTGAGCTTATTCAGAGAGGAAACGCTGAACTTTAACGTCCTCGAGTCAACGTTGGACCTCTGGTTGACCGCCCTGCTCAGAGCCTGCCTCCTGCTGGGAGCCTCCGTAGGGGTTTCATACAACAGAGAAGACGGTCCTGGGAGGGCGGCTAAATCCACCCCTCTTACCGTCTTCATCTGTTTGGTCATCATCACCTACACCCTGGCCAAGCTGCTGATACTGACTGAGCCAGCTGAGGGAGCTCCGGCGCTGACCCAGCGGCCCTGGGTCCTGAGCTTGATATGTTGGACTTGTGCCTCCTCTGTGGGTGTCATGCTGTTTTGGAGGCTGCTGGGGATGCAGTCCAAATCTGTGAGCAATCGCAGCAGCAGGGAAAGAAGAGGGGGCTCTGAGGACACTGAAAAGCTTGTGGAGGGAGCTTGTGAGGAGGAGCAGGAGGTGGAGAGCGAGAGGAGGAAGAAGGCGACGGAGGAGGAGGAGAAGAAGAGCTCCGGGGCAACGCTGGGACGTCTGCTGTCCTACTCCAAGAAGGACGGTGGGCTTCTGTCTGTCGCCGTCCTCGCCCTCCTCATCTCCGCCGTGTGTGAGTGTCCTCGATAAAGACATATGAATCACATGTCCAACGTTCGGCTCCATCAGATGTTTAACGTCTTCCGTTACAAAGGATTGCAACACTCATGTGAAATAGGTCGTCGGTGTCTTTGAAAGGCTGTTGATAGTTTACGACTGTCTGACTCAATCCAGATTACACAGATTGCTCTCATCAAGTGCAACTCAGTGCAACAGTGTGTAAACTTTAGTGTCAAAATGAAGAAATACAGACACACAAGGTTTTGTTTTCCTTATTTTATAGCAGAGAAGAAAAAAAAAGGAACATCAGAAGAGAGGAAGAGGGACCTAACAGCCCCTTAATGAAGATGTAGTGTTTTTTATTTAGGATATATTACATATTAACACACATAATTAGCTATTAAACGACTCACAACAATGTTAATAAGACCCTTTGAACAAGGGCTATAAATTCTTTTTATTACTGATTGAATAGTCTGCTGATTACTTTCTCAATTAAAGGTTCACTCTGTAGTTTTGGGGAAGAAAGATCTTAATTTCATGCCCAATGAAACTCTCTTTGTTTTGATGACTGATTAAAGCACAACAGCTCATTAATTCAGCTGGAAAAGATACATTAATATTGTAATTATACCACTTTTGGGTTTATGGCCTTTAAGTTCTGTGTCTTCTGTGTCTCTCTGTAACCTGCAGGTGAGGTCTTCATACCTTACTGGTACGGGAAGGCTATAGACAGCATTGTGGTTCAGCAGAGCATGGAGCATCTTGCTAAGCCGGTGTTCTCACTGTTCACACTGGCCTTAGTCAGGTGAGTAACTACAGGTGGCCCTCTGATGGTGATGTCAGCTGTGAATGGGTTGGCTGTGATCTACGTCATCAGTGTGTTCCTGTGTGCACTTTCAAAATAAAATAACTGGCCGGAAAGAGACACTAAGATTACAGAGACACAGGTGTTTGTCTTTATGAACATGTTGCTGACCAGAACTCTGATGTTGTCATCCTAATCTTTTAACTTACTTTAAAACCAAGAAGAGACAACACTTATTATATTACGATATACAGTATAACCACACTTTACAACACTTCCATCCTCTCCTCAGCTCACTCTCAATGGGAGTACGTGGAGGAGTCTTCACCCTGACGATGGCCAGGTTAAACCGTCGCCTCAGGAACCGTCTCTTCAGAACTCTGATGAGGCAGGAGATCGCCTTTTTTGATGAAAACCACACAGGTGATATAAAAACACCACACGTGCGTCCATCCTGAAACGTATGAACAGAAGAGCTGTCCTAACACGCCTCCGTCGCTCTGTAGGTGACATCCTATCGCGTCTGTCAGCTGACACCACCCAGGTGAGCGACCTCATCTCCCAGAATGTCAACATCTTCCTGCGGAACGCCATCAAGGGCGCCGGCGACTTCATCGTCATGTGCGGGATGTCCTGGCGGCTCTCGCTGGTGACCATCATGGGATTCCCTTTCATCGCCCTCGTCTCTAAACTTTATGGAGATTACTACAAGGTAGAGCAGCTCTGTGCTGTGCTTGTCATTTAATCTGCAGAGAAAATTAAAAAACATCACATCTTTGTATTTTCTTTTTTCTAGAAATTAACCAAAGAGGTGCAAACAACACTAGCAGAGGCCAATAAAGTTGCAGAGGAGACGATTTCAGCCATGAGGACAGTACGAAGCTTTGCTAACGAGGGCGGGGAGGCGGACTCGTACTACGCCAAGCTTCTGGTCATGTACCAGCTCAACAAAAAACAAGCGCTGGCTTACGCTTGCTACATGTGGTCCAGCTGTGTGAGTCTCAAGCTGTTGCCCCATCACATAAAGATGTGAAGCTCCAGATGTATATGTTAGAGTGTTTTCTGTGTGTGTGTTTCAGATCTCAGAGCTCGCTTTAGAAGTTGCTATCCTCTACTACGGCGGTCACCTTGTCATAACAAACCAGATGAGCAGTGGCGCCTTGATAGCTTTCTTCATATACATGCTCGAACTGGGAGAGAGTCTGGAGGTATGTAGGAATTAAACAATGAAAACACTGAGAGGACACTCATCCCTGTATCTGATGTCACATGTGGTTTGTCTACAGAACATAGCATCGGTGTACACGGGCCTCATGCAGGGAGTCGGAGCTGCTGAGAAGGTTTTCGAGTACCTGGACAGGGAGCCCAAACACCCGGCTGATGGCACGGAGGCTCCAGACACCTGCACCGGTCTGATTGAATTTAAAGACGTCACATTTGCGTACCCAATGCGCCCTGAGACGGATATTCTCAAGGTTTGTCGTGCTGCCATAAAGCACTGTGTATGAAACTCTTAAAACACTATTCAGTTACTATTGACGCCAGCCTCAGACTGCTTTACTGCACATGTTTGTTCATGAAATCCCTCCTCGATGTGTGTTTTGCAGGGAGTGTCGTTTACTCTGCGGCCCGGGAAGGTGACGGCACTCGTGGGACCTTCAGGCAGCGGAAAGAGCTCCTGTGTGAGTCTGCTGGAAAACTTCTATGTTCCTCAGCGAGGCCAGGTGCTGCTGGATGGACAGCCAGTGCAAACCCTCAGGCACGACTACTTACACTCCACGGTGAGTCTTCAGACCACGTACATCACTGGGACAAATGGAAATGATGTCTTTTACACAAAGAAACACATAACTGAATGTATAACATTTGCAGAATTTACAAGAAGGCCAAATTAATTTAAGTTTGGAACATTTCTTCTGATTTAACAGCTCACTGTGCTATTATTAAGGGAGTCTGGCAATATTGAGGTTTCTAGTTCGGTGGTGAAATCAGTTGAAACACAAACATATCACAGCCATTCTGCTTGTTGTTGTGGCTTCTTCTTCGTGTTCTGCAGAGGATGTCAGTACCGTGGGCGGTCCTTTGTGGTCCAGGACACGTGTGCAAACACCCTGCTAAAAGGATGTGGTCGCCTCTGAATGTGGTCCGAGTGATTAGATCTTAAATGTGTCATGGTGCATTGTGGCGTTGTTCACACTTGCGCTTCACGCCAGGTCTCTGAGGGTGGATGTTGACGCCAGGTGCCTCGGTATGGTTTCATCCACTCGCTGTTTCGTTTCTGCAGGTGTCTCTTGTGGGCCAAGAGCCGGTGCTGTTTGCTCGGACGGTCAAGGAGAACATCACCTACGGCCTGACGGACATCCCAGTGGAGGATGTGACGCAGGCTGCCACCAAGGCTAATGCTCACGATTTTATCACCGCCCTCCCTAAAGGCTATCAGACAAGTAATTCCTACATTTATAAGGAAAATAAGGTCCCAGAAAAACTGTTATAGTCACAAATGCTCTGAAAGGACATTGAGCTGACTGCCAACTGTGCATCATAAAGATGAAGTCAGGCTGTTGAGTCATCGCTGCTTATCATTCCCCAGGTGTTGGCGAGAAAGGCGCCCAGCTGTCAGGGGGACAGAAACAAAGGGTGGCCATCGCAAGAGCTCTGATCCGTAACCCTCGTGTTCTCATCCTGGACGAGGCGACCAGCGCCCTGGATGCAGAGAGCGAACACATCGTAAGTGAAAGGCTACACGTACTTACACCAGAAAGAAATCTGACGTCCACGAGGAGAACACAAGGAGGCACAATAACCCAATAAAGCACCCTGCTGGTAAACTCTTACGTTTCTGTGTGTGTTGCTTCTTCTCTGTGACAGATTGTTTTAATCTCTGCTGTACCTTCTGCAGGTCCAGGAGGCTCTGAACAACATTATGCAAGAGCACACAGTGCTGGTGATCGCCCACCGGCTCAGCACGGTGGAGAAGGCAGACAACATCATCGTAATCGACAAGGGACACGTGGCCGAGCAGGGCTCTCACGGTCAGCTGATGGCCAGTGGGGGGCTGTACTGTAAGCTGGTGCAGAGGCAGGTCCTAGGCATCGAGACGGGGGAGAAGGACCTCAGCCCGTCTGACAAACTCAGCTGGAGGCCTGATGGTGGAAAGCAGCGGAGACGACACAGCAGCAGCAGCAGCACCAGTGAGTCTGAGTGCAACCTGCGCTACTGAGGAAGATCTGCAGTGAGTGGAAATGGACTGCAGGATGTTTATGAGGGCTCGTAGCTTTTTGGAATATTTTGGGATATTTTGTGCAGCTGTTCAGCGGCCTGGAGTCTAATGATTGTCATGCAAACAGAAGAAGATGTTGGACAACAGTCTGCTTCAAACACTCCAAGTAATGGTGTCCCATATCATGACATATTTCATGTAAGACCAGTATAGGTTAAGATGTACATATAGATGAATTAAGTGGCATTATTCCGTTAAATATATGGAGCTGAATGTATCAAAACATATCAGAGGATGTTGTGTTTCTTTTTAAGACAGCTCTGTAACGACTACAAAGAGAAGACGCCTTCATCTGTTGAGCTGAAAACATTATACAGATTTATTCTGTTGTGAGAGTAAATCAATTAATGACACTAGAGATATACGATGTATAAATCACTGTAAATGAAAAACACATGTTTCAAAGATAGACTGCATGTTGGCCTTTATGGAAACAGACATGTTGGCTTAAAACCAAATGCTGCGTTTAATGTCTCCTTGTAAACCCCACTATCAGATATCAGTCGACGCACACTTGGACTGTGACACACTGGTTGTGTTTTGAAAGACACTATTGCTACCTGTTGTTTTGTCATTGCACAATGAAATAAAATAAAGTATATTCTTTTAAACCAGATGCAAAGCGTGTGTGTTGTGTATGCATGTTTGTCTACAGCACACAGGCATGTTTTTGTGCACATAAACAGGGGGCATCTCAAAACTATTACAATATCATGGGAAAGAGTTTTGTTTTAATTTTGATGATCCAAAATCCAGTATCTCAAAATATTAGAATATTACATAAGACCAAATTTTCCAAAAATAAGGATTTTACTAGTTCTTACTGGTAACTACTAGTCCTGCAGGATTTGGCACCTGCCCACAGAGCCAAAACTACTAGTTACTGGTTTACTGACCGTGGTATTACTGCACTTGATTGGCCAGCCAACCCACTCGACCTGAGTGGGTCAGATCAGGTGAGTTGTCAGGAGGAAGCTGAGAGACATCAGACCCAACAACACAGACGAGCTGAAGGCCGTTAATAAAGCAACCTGGGCTTCCAATCCACGCTGCACTGATGTGGTAATTCATGCAAAAGGAGCCCAAACCAAGTATTGAGTGTATAAATTAACATAATTTTCATAAGGTTGATATCTCTGTATTATAAATCCTTTCTTTGTTTAAATTGGTCTTATGTAATATTGACATATTTCACTTTATGTGTAATTAATCTAGAATATACAGTTTCACTTTTTGAATTCAGTTACAGGGGGGAAAAAGAACGCTTCAACTATGTCGGTTTTTTTTTTTAGCTGCACCTGCATGTGAGAAATTAAAATGAAATTATATCTCTTATTATACAGTTATGAATTAACTGACAGGGTCTAGTTGAATGCAATATGCCTGTACTATACCTTAGACTTTAGACTTTTATTCATCCCACATCGGGGAAATTCACTTGTCACAGTTGCAGGTAGACGGACATACAGACATACAATAAGTACATTGAAATACTAAAAAATAAAAAATAAAAAGATTCAGATAAGAGAGAAAAGATAAAATAAAGAAAGGACTATGCATTATGTGCATTATATACATTTAAATAAAGTGTCAGAGAATTGCCTTGTTGAGGTTGGATGCATAAATAAATAGTGTTTAAATACAGTGTTTGAAAATAAACAGACTCAGTGTATGAATATGAATTTGTAAAAAAATAAAACAGTATTATTGCACAGAATAATTGCACAAGATGGCAGTTAAGCAGGGATTATTGCCAGTGATAATAAAGTAAAGTGATTAAAATGTACTTTAACCGAGAAGTCGAATTCAATAGGCGATGCAGCCAGTTCACCCGCGATACCAGAATTTCCGACGGCCCGTGAATGCGTCTGCGGGCCTGACTACTTCCTGTAAGAGAAGCTCAGTCAGCTGTCACAATCTGGACGGCGAGAAGAGAGAGCACAGGCGAGGAGAAACACACGACCACAGCTAAAAAAATGTCTAGTTTTTTCAACAAGTTCAGCGCCTACACGATGACTCAGCTCAACGAAATTCTGGAGGACGACGAGAAACTCACAAAAATGGTCCAGGAGATGGACGAGGTATGTTATAAAGCTATTTCTCTTTTGTAGTCCCAAGCTAGCTCCTGACTGCTTTTTCTCGGTCACTGTGTTTTTTCTTCTCCCTTTGTTGTGCTTCCCTGTCGTTCACTACGGTACAGTTACCGAATCGGTTCCGTCCAGTCCTGCTTCGGATTTAACCGTCGATAAGTGTTGTCAACCGAAGTTTAATGTTTATGGAAGCTAACACAGGTTATAAATCGTTAACCTTGGAGGACGAAGCATTGTCTCAAGTTTGAGCACACTGGGATTCCCAGTTTTGCGAAATTGTCGCTCCATAAAACTGTACTAAAGCAGACAGTAGAAGCTCGACTGCATTCAAAACAATAAATTTTTAATAGCCACTCTAATGCTGAGTCTTTTTTTGACAAGAAAATGTACATTTTAAGCCCAGACTAGCTCAGACGCTCTTTTTCAGACAGGAGGTAATGCCAAACTCCACTCAGAAATCTGCCGATTTAAGGCTGGTGTTTCTGCCGGCACAGGTAGACCCGATAGCGAGGAAAACACAACTTAACACCTTATCTTAAATAGGCTATTAATTATTAACCAGCTCACATTATACCCAGAACCATAAGTAGTGATTACAACATTATAATAGTAATAATAAAGCGGTTGTTCGCGTCAGTTGCTGCATTGAAGATTAAAGTTAACATGCTGAATTCAGCCAATTATTTTATATATTCAGAATAATTCTAAAACGAGGTTACATGAAGCGTGTATGAAAGACAACTGTCAAAGAAGCTTAAATTGACACTTTTCACAATGGGCTTCTCCATAGGGAGGTGTTGCGATGACGTATTTGTGTAGGATGACCCGGAAGTTAGCATCTCGCTGGTTCCAATGGGAGTTTTTAATCGGATTTTGGATAATCGCTGAAAATAATCTCTGTGGCAAACACACGTTTATGAAATTTACAGGTTTTGTTCGTGAAGAAAATCTTAACAGATTTTCAAAACGTAAATTAAATCGCTAGAAGTAAAACACTAATGTTAGGCTACATCACGGTCACATGACTTAAACGTCATCACCACTAAGATTATGACTCAACAATGACTACACCTGTTTTCTATTAACTGATCAATGTACAAGTTGTAAAGTTAAATGATTAAATGATATTTAATGTTCACAGCAACCGCCATGTTTAACACGTAAGCGCTTTATAATTCAATTGTGGGACATATAACGCTAAATATCTTACACCTGTTGTAACCACAGCCGGTATTTCAGGCATTTAAACGCAAACTAATTAAAAAAACTAATAAACTTTGAGACGAGGAAACAGGAAATGCAAAAATAGGAGTCCGCAAATTTCCAATAAATGGTTACCTGCTTTTCGCTTTATCATAAATGTGTCCTTGCGATGATAAGCAGCTGATAAGCCTAATTTTTTTCCATACACAGAGCGATAACAAAGCTCTTGTCACTGGAAAGGTTTTACCGCAGACAGACATTTTGCGTATTTAGAAGGAGTTTGAACAGATTAAACAGATTTCATACAGGATTAATGCTTCTGATTATTTCCCATGCTACTGCGCTTTCCAACACAGTCCTTTCCAGGGTCGACTTTAATCTACTTTAATCCCACTGTACTCGTACGCTTTGTTTTCTGTCTTTAACTGTGAGGTGCAAACTTTTCAGGAAACCGTTTCCTTCTCCCCGTTCAGCTCGGACCTGTTCACTAATCACAAACATAAAACACACATGTTCAGGACACAGGAATTTTTCTTGTGCGTCGTCATGGTGCTGTGGCTTTCTCTCAGGCAGCCGCATTCTGTGAACACAAGTACTGTAAGATCTTATTGCCTAAAATCTAATGAAAGCCTGTCTTCTCAGACATGAACAAGCTGCCTCATACGCTTCTGCATCTCGTCTGACGTGCGTCAGATCCATTTACCTCGCAAAACACGAAGAATACTGTACATTTTGTCTATTCTTAGCTCTTTGGATGAATGTTGTGCAGTGAGCTGGCCTTTTGTGTTGTCAGCTCTGTTTTTGATCCACACCCTGTCTGATTGTCTCCATGGTTTCATTTTTCCCTCTTCCAATAGCTAACAGAGAGGGAGGGACTTGTTTACTGCAATGACACTGCAGTTGTTGACTTGAGTCAGTTATAAGATTATGGGAAACATTGGCGGACGACGACAAGCCAAGTAAAGACATGCCCGAACCGAAAGGTGGAACTGTCCGGGAAATTCTTTCTTTAAAACACACTGGATGGGAACAAAGGAGTGGGTGTCATACGGCGTTGAGTGAAACCTGAGAGTGCTGAGAAGTACTGAGCGTACAGCTGTAGCATATAGACACAAACCCTCGCCTGTGATGTGGACACATGCTTTGCTGGAGGCTATAATCTCCTAGTTTTGCAGAACTCACAGTGAATGCAGCACATGTGTCGTCCTTTGAATAATTCAAATAGTGCTGTCATGAATTTGTTTAGTTCGATTACTTCCTGTTTTTCCACTAGAAAAGCATCATACCTGTACGCACTGTGTATCACAGGTTCATTGTTACACACTACATGTAATAGTAGCTTATTTGTGGCTTGTTATTTGAGGCAAGCGAAGGCTGAAAAACATTTTTCTCAGCAACATTTTGAGCGTCCACTGGGCTGGAGCCATTATGAGCTTGATTCTGGAGGTGACCCACTTTTTATAACGTACCCACGTTATGTTTCGGCTCATTTAAGCTTTCTGCTGTACGTTACATTTTGGAAGTGAGTTAAGATTAAGCTGAACTCTGTCTCTCGCCTCTGGCTCCTTATCTATTTGAGTCCTTTCTCTAAATCCAGGGATGGCTTTTCCAGGGAGCGCAGGTTTATCGTAACAGAGCAGATATTATTTTAACGTCTTGGTGTCTTGTGTTTGGGTGGATTCAAATAATTACATGCCTTTCTAATAATACAGGGAGGAGAGGTCCCATCCTGTTTGAATTGTGCCATGAATTACATAGCTATAAGATGCAATCAATTTCATGATAATAATCATAAACCTTTATTCCTGTAGCACCTTTTTAAAAACAGTTTACAAGTGACTCCGGAAACTCCGGGAGACAAACACAAGGAAACTTCATTTAAGGTGAAATTAAAACGAAGAAGGCAGAACAGAAAATGTAAAAACACAAAAAGTCAATATGAGTCATTTTAAGTAAAATTCATTAAAGTGATGAAACAGCCAAAATCATAGAAAAGGAAAAGAGAGAGAAGAAAAACTAAATCGAGAAAAACTAATCAGTGGAATTAAGAACAGATAAAAAGATTACGAGCAGTAAAAAGAATAAAGGACAATAAATAGATTAAAAGAGGTAAATGATGGTAAGAGAAAAGGAAAGAAGACGTCACAGGGGAGGAATTAAAAACAAATAAGGGTCTAAGAGCAGTAAAAGTATGAAAATTCAGTTTAAAAAGTGGGATTTAGGAAGTGATTTCAAAGAAGTTACTAATTCAAAAGATAATTTTGCAAGTGAAGAAGATGCACTTTGTCATAAAGACGATAAAACGCCATTTAGTTTCAGCCAGACAGCTGCAGAAATGAAAAAGAGAGGTTAGTGAGTTCTCTGAGCTGATATACAGAACCGGCTCTGCAAGGTTTTGATTATTGGTTTTGCTTATTGGTTTTGGATAGTGATGTAACTCCCAGGTGTCTCATCTTTCTAATTACATGTTGTCATATTTTTATATTTTATACATGCCGACGCTCCCGATTTAAGAGGTGGTTCTCCCTGTTTTTAACGCCCTCTCACGCTCTGCTCACGATCGGTTATTTCTCCCGCTAATCTTCTGATTTTTATACTATAAGAAGCACAAACGTGTGTTTCTCAGCTTCTGTGTGTTATCGTACCTGGGAGTTGAACCCAGAGGCAGAGGTGAGCCCTCTACTTCTTCCAAATTTCCGTCCACTTAGTGCAAGACCTTCCTATCTCATGACATTTCCCTCCTGTCTCACTCGCTTATCCTCGTGACACCACTCTGATGACTCCGTCCTGCATCAGTATATCCTTCCTCTTCTTCATTTTTAAAGGTCTCTCTCTCTCACACACACACACACTCTCACAGTGTTGCAGGGGGACTACACCTCTCTATTAATTATAGCTTAACCGATACTGTTAATTAAAAGAGAGTCTGATTACAGCCGACGGTTATTAATTTTTGATAGAAACCCGTGACAAAACAATCTGATTTTTCTGTTTCTTTAAAGGAGTGAAACCAAGACACTCACCAAGCTGGACTTGTTTCAGCAAACAATTATGTAATGGTGACACAGTTTCTCAACTGTCGAGCTAATTACACGTATTTTGGTGTTTCTGTAGTGTAATTTTTTGTCTTGATACTTATCTGCTGACTGTTAAACCGACGTGTTAACCACATTACTCGTACAGCGACTCTCTGTTCCTGTTTTTATTTTTTTGCGAGCGGTGTACTACCATCGTTCTGTATCTGATTGTGGGTTACTACACCAGCTCTTCAAAATTCAGGTCTGTGGTCCGTCCAGACGAGCTTGACCTACATTTCCTGTGATTATTTCAGCCTGTACGGAGCGAGCGGAGGCATCGGGGAGTATTTCCCCCAGCAAACAATTATGTGTTTGGTTTGACTGAGAAAGCCTGCAGTTGTGGATGCTATTTAAAGGTCTGCTTCTTTAGTGAGCCGCGATAAACGAGCAGAGCGGCGCTCGTCAAAAGGACGGCCGGTCACCTCGGGATGTGACGGTGCAAAGTGCAGTTGGTAATAGACAGATTTAGCCGCTTTTCTTACTTTAAGTGTTGTGTTCCCGTTCAGTGCGACCACCTAACGATGCTTCAGTGCCTCGGTCACTTTTAGAAGCTTTTTCCATAATCACGGCCTACGTTACGGTGTATTTATAGAGTTTTCCTACGTGTCCTGGTTGGTTTGAATGTGTGAAATGAGTCATTTGAAAAGCAGCAGGAGACCCTTTTTTATTCAGTCCTCCACTACATCGTGCTGTTCTTCCCACCTGTCTTCATGACGTCACTTCAAACCTACATTAAAGGGGCACTCCATCAATTTTGACTTATTTGCTTGCTTAACAGTTGGGAGCTAATGATCCCATCAGGGTCATCAGGGTTGGTGCTTGAAACGTAAGATTTTTAGAGAAGCCTGCTGTGGAAACTGGAGGGTCAAAGTCTGAGTGCATCTCCGCCTCTGCTGCATTTTCAGTCCCCTGACTTTATGGAGCCTGCCAGTGCGATCTACCAAGAATGACACATCAGCGTGTTGACGTAAGAGTTTGGTTGGTCTAAGTTGGTCACAGACATTGACTTGTTACAGGAAAGGCACAGGTGTAATGCTGCGTTCCAACAATGCCAGCAGAACGGTCGAACCAAAATAGTGAAATAATGCAAATTGCGAGCGATGGACACTTTGTACTGCAGCCGTTTACTAGCCATCTGTTGGTCCTTCTGTAATTCTTTGCACCAAGTTGAAGATATGTAGCTGTCAGAAATGTACGGTACCGCAAACTTGGAATTAAATCTTGGAGGATGACGTGAACATTTCTTCCAAATCTAGATCTAGATGCTCGTAATTCCGCCCTTAACAATATGACATGAATGCAGCATAACAAAAGAAAAACAACAACCATGATGGTTCCTCTCTCATCAGTACGCTGCGACAGTGGCTGTGCACATAATGAATATAAATTTCTACATGGAGCACTTTGTTTTCTGTTTATTAAAGATTCTGAATCTCAAAAATATTCCCAGGATAATTTATAATTCAGTAAGTTTACATCTTACGTAACAGGTTTTTTAAAGCCACAATTCAAGGATCATAACAATCTTCTTATATATCGATTTCAGGCTTTTTAACTTCCTAATGCAGCTATCAGCCCCGAATATGGAGCTCAACGCGGCTTTATATTTATTGCTATATTTAATGAACGTCCCAGTGTGCGCTCCACCTGTCAGCCATGAGACAAAATGAAAACACCGTGTCCGAAACACAAAGTTACTGCTCACTATGAATAGAGTCGACTACTGAGTGAACGGTAGAGGGGAACACTGAATGAGTGAACGAGGGCATGATGACATACTGGAAACTGTGAGTGAGTCAGGTGAGCAATGGCACGCACAGGTACGAGCACACCTAAATGGAATGCAGCCATAATTAATGTTATTAGATACGACTGCGGCTATCCAGCTGTGACGTGTCAAGACGTCCATCCCGAAAGGCTCTATTGTTTAGTAACAGTCGCCTTTACAGCTTAATTTTTCCACTATATCAGATTAATTGAACAAAACCAGCAAACTCTTCACCTCGTTATGATTTAACCTGCGAGAGATTCCTTAATTATAAAACATCACACTTCTGAAATGAGATGAGAAGCGGCCGTTCTGTTGGTGCTGATTTTCGACATGATTTGTCTTTAAAGAGGCTTGTGGGAGTCGTGTGAAGTGCGATGATTCATAGTTAATATTCACTACAGTGAGGGTTTCTTTCTTTTATTTTCCATGACAAGCTATATTAATTATAGAGAATGATTTCCCCCCCCCACATGGCTAACTTTGACTCCGTTATATAAGACACGAGTCCTGTCCGTCAAGAAGAGTGATGGACGTGCAAATGTGATGCCGTAAACACATTACTGACATGTTTAATTTTCTCTTTTTGTAGATGCAGGATGTCCAGCAGAGTAAGGAGATGACACTGGTGAACAACCGGACCCTGGCGGAGCAGAACCTCGCCCTGCAGCCGCAACTGGAGCACAAGAAGGAGCAGCTCACCAAACGCTACGGCAGTCTCCAGGAGAGCTTCGAGTCCTATCAGATGCGCAAGTCCAGCCTAGGTACAGCAGCAGTGCAGCTATTGATTAGATTGTCTCAGTGTCTTGAATTTTTAATGCAGCCCAGCCTTTTACGAAAGTTGAATACTCTCTTGAAGTAATGGAGAAGAGATGCATTAACACACGCCTGCAGGAGAGGCTTCAAACTGAGCGCACAGCACAGTAATGACAGCGCACATTAATAATTGCAACCTGTTTGTTTTTCACATTCGATTGTGGTCTCCGCGGGTTTTTAATATAGCAACACGTTGTGATTTATAACAATCTGCCATAAAACAACAGCCCAGAGTTTATTACAATATACAAGATTATAATTTATATTTGATAACAACAGCGGAGGTACAAACTGGAATCATCAGGAGACTCAGAGAAGGTTGTGTTATGTAACAAGTGTCCAAGCAGGAACATTATATTCTTGTCAGACCTGGAACGTTTGATCCCTCAGACCTGTTCAGCTAAGGTTTTTATGATTTGCCATTTATAAATGCCTGCAACTAACAATTTTTTCTGCTAGTAGTTAAAAATCGCAATCACAGTTTTAGAGAACCTAAGTAGAAGAAAATGAGTCGGCATCTATTTTGATGATCGATAAATCTTTTAAGGGATTTTTCACGAGAGAATCTTGGCGCCGGGTTGTCAAGTGTGAGCATTATGCTGTTTTTATCAAGTCTGAAGGGAAATTGTAGTGTAGTGGTTTCCTGAGACAAGAGAAAGAGAGATAAGTTCTGACATTTGGGCTGGCAAACCAAGCCTGCTATATACTCTCAACCAAAGACCGCAGCCGCACAAATGAGATTAAAAACTCGCTCTTTCATGGATCACTGCAGAAAGACAGCTAGCTGTTTCGTGACTGCAAAAAAGAGGGAACTCGCAGCGAGCCGTGTCACATGACTCCTTAAAAATCCTTAATAATTGTATTTCCGACTCAATGTAGTGACATTTTTCAGCCCCCCTGGAAACTACACTGATCGAGAAAGTAATGGAGAGGTTATTGGTTCTCTAGAGACAGCCCTGCAATGGTTTAGTCTGACAGCGGCAGTCTTGAATTTTGAGAAGCTGGAGCTATCAGATGTATGATATTTAAAGATGAGTAATATGACACTAGTATTAGTCTCTGTATGTTATTATGATAGAAACAAAAGTCTGCTTCAGGGAGAGATCAGGGCTCGTAACACGCCTTTTTACAAGGAAGTGTTTCTGCAGCAGTGACTGATCGTGTCAGCTCTATATTAAAACGTCCAGTGTAGAAACTCTGATAGGAACGAGGCTTTAGATGGTTGCTGTTATCTGCCTTAAGTTTAAGAGCAGATACGTCGGTCAGCTGATTTTATAGGCTGATGTCAATGTCGGTGTCAGCTCCGGATCTCCAGTATCAGTCGGGCTCTCCTTTCAGACGTCATCGTTAGGAACAGAAGTGTTGTGTAATGTGTTTCTCCCGCAGCAGTTTTTTTTTTCTTTATTCTAGACGCGCACAAGAGAAGAGACCTGTTTCACCAGTTCTCCTGTTTCCCATCAGAGGCTGTCGCAGCCTTTTTTTTTTAACCAGAATCTCTGTGGTCATGTTGCTGCAGCACTTTATTGAACTCTTTTCAGGTTTAGCAAGTTCCAGCTCTGATTACACCTCCGCTGCGGGATCTTATTAAAAACTAAACGAGGGCTGTCATATCCCACACCGACACACACCTTCACAGTACTTCCCAGTGTGTGGAGAAGACGGGAGTGACGCTACTTGTGACCTTGTTGACGCAGCCGTTGCCTAGCAGCTCTCTCAAAATAGCATGCCAGCCATTCACTACTCTGCTCCGCTGATAAAAGTTTGACTTTGCAGGCCTCACGGAGGAAGAAGACAGACTGTAAAAGCCCGGAGCTGTCATGTGTACAGTCCACACAGAGTCTGTCACAGTCCGTGTCGTTGCTGCTATTTATAGGACGATGGGCACCTGCTAAATGTTTTGTAATGTGTGCTGTTTTCTGGTTTGTGTTTTGTTTAAAGTCTGAATTCCAAGCCTTCGGTCTCTCACGCAGGAGTCGGCACACAGATGCAGCTCTGCAGGTCTGTTGGTTTTGTCTGTTGTCAGCGAGGCGATGGCTTTTGTCAAATGTAGGTTACCCGGTGTCCCCCTGCCCCCCCTCCGCCTTCCCTGCACTAGCCGCCCTAGTTGTGGATTTGCTGCAAAGCAGCTGGGGAAGGACAGCGATACTCAGAGCTAAGAGAAGCGTTTGACCCAGATGAAAAATCCCACGTACAGTAGCTTTCTGTGTTGTCATTTGTGGACAGTGTCACCCCCAGCGCCGCCTTCCCTTACTGACAATGTCTCTGCAATAAGCCTTCACTGTCCATCGGGCGCTGGAGGGCCGAAATGGCAGGGCAGCCCCCCGTACAACACCAGCGGCAGCCTACAGTGGACCATTGTGTTGCCAGTCATGCCGGTGTAAAACAGCAACAGAGTGTGGGAGGGACTGGTGGATGATGGGACTGACAGGCAGGGAAGTTGTGAGGGTGGGAGAAAAAGAAAGAGAGCGAGAGAGAGAGAGAGAAAGGCAGTGAGGCAGACCAGAACTCCCCCCTTCAGATTCACAGCAGAGGGTCGATGTGGATTCATCTGCTAAATGGCTGTCTCATGATCTCCAGGCCCAGACTGTCTGTTGGGCACTCGGCAGGCTCTCTGCACAGCCAGAGAATCGCAGCTTTGTGTGGAGAGGCTGCTGATGTGCCTGAGAGTCCGCCTTGTTATGGGTGAGAGGGCGACACAGAAAGGAATGGGAGTTCACCCTGGACACAAAGCGCTGTGTCAAGAATGAAGCGTCTGTCCGTGAACGTTTTTTTAAACTGCCAGCGAAATAATTTGGCAAACCGACATGAGGTTTTGAGATCGGGTGCCAAAGATTCTGAGAGGTTTTTTTGATAATCGGTAGATTTAACAGAAACTTTAGTCCGGCCAAGTTCTGTGTCCTTCACAGTTCAGCCTGCTGACACGCTTAACGAGAACAGTGGTTCAACTTCCCTTTATGTGACATGAATCATTGATACTTCACCACGTGTTTCCGTCCGCTGCGATTGGTGATCTTGTTCTTCCAACAATCCAGTTTGACGAGCTTGTTGACGAGTGGTTGCAACATTCAGACGTGCAGCTAGTGATTATCTAATTGCCAAAGATTAACTATCTGCCGGAGAGGTAATACTGGCCGTCGGATGTAGTTAGATTTAAAACTGGACATTAAAAGCAGACTTGACTAACGACTTGAGAGAAAACTGGATTTCCCCTCGTGGGAATAATAAAGTTAACTTGAAGAGATAGTGTCCATCAGTCACTATCACTCATTTACCACATCCATAGAACAAGTTAGAAATGTTTAAGTGACAGTGTGGATGGGGGTCAGACAAAGGAAGAGGCTGACAGATGAACTCGACAATGCTTATGGCGTTACGAAGGTGCCTGAAAAGCTTCTGACACACCTGAGTAATCAGCTGTTCTCAGAGGAGAGTCTCTCTGTTGTTTGTTCTCCTTTTCAACAGGTCAAAAATCCCACTTAACCCCACTGAGATCAGGCTTTTGTGTGCATGGGAATGTGTACGCTCAGCATTTACTCCCGATTGTTGATTAACTCTGCAGTAGACGCTGGTTTTAATCACCTCGGCTCAGCTTTGATCTAAACGTCAGACCCGGATGAACACAGCCGTGCAAAGTGATGATGCGCTATCAACATCTGGCACCGGCACGTAAATAAGGAGGGAATCTCGCATGCGGTCTATTGTTTTCTCTTGTGATACAACTATTTCTGGCACGTTCGTGACGTGAAACCTGGCGTCGGGGACATAAAACATATCGCTCACAGACAGGCTGTGAGATGTGGTGATGGGGAATAAACGATGTGTATTAAAGTGAAATCTTTAGTGGGACTTTTCCGTGAAAATGAAGTCGTATCTGTCTATTTTGCTCAACTTTCTGAGTGTGAATCCAGCTCACTGTTCAATTAATGTTTGAAAAACAAAGGAATTGATTTCAAGCCAAACTGTGGAGAAGGTTTTTGCTTTAACTCTCACAACTGTAGCAAACATTAGCTCAGAAATGAAAGTCTGTTAACATAAAATAAAGAAATGCTTCAGGCACAAACACAGAAGATCAACAGAGCCTCACAAATCTATAAAAATGGAAGTTTGAGTGCAGAAATATTGTTAAATTAACCGGGGCTGCGCATAAATTAATCTGTCGAGATCGTTGTTCACTTGCTCTCATGCACAGAAGGAAGCCTTGAATAGAATAACATATCAGGTTGGACCAGAGTCGCTCCTGTAATTAGAGTTTGGTGAGTTGACAATGCTTCGGTGGAGATCAGTAACGTGCGATGGTGTTCCTGGTGCCACTCTGTGTGTCTGCGATCGCAGCTCCCGTTGGTGTTGACTTTCAGTCCTGCCTAGGAACACAAACAAAACAGGCTAAATCCTTAGAGACACTAAGTCAGTTTCAGTTGACTCAGTTGGGCTTCGCAAGTTCACAGCAAACAGAGCGGTGTTACGGCTGTTTGGATGTGCCAGTCACGAGCCTGTGACTGGCACAATTCACATATCCTGCTGCAGCTTTGTGTGATAGGCTCATTAAAACCCGTTATTATTACTCACACGTTCAGTGTGAGAACTGAGGGGATGTTTGGTTTATATTTTCCTGCTCTGTGGTTAATTTAGGCACGGATCACACTTAATCCACAGTGCATCTGTGTTGCTTCTGAGCGCTGTGGAAACGCTGCAGCAGAGTCAGTTTGTGACTCAAACGGTTTGAAAGGGGAGGTGATGGATTGTAGTCTGTTGTAGCTCTGGTTCACAGGTGTGTTATGAAAGTGATAAAAACAGAGTAAAAATAACACAAAAGTCAGGGCAGTAAAACATCGTTATCACACTCTAGTAACAGTTTTTCACATTAAGAGTAAGATGATTTTAGTTTTACATCCGTCTGTTACGTGTGTGACGTTGCATGCTCAGAATGTAGCTCCCTATATTTACATGCATAATGGATGGTAAGGGCCTGCTTTGCTTACACTGCACATGAAATACAGAATAATAACATGTGTGCTCTTCCTCTCTCTTGTTACTTTGCAGACAGCAAGTCAGGAAACACCTCCCTGGATATTTTGCTGGCCCTGCTGCAGGCGGAGGGAGCCAAAATAGAAGAAGAGACAGAGGTAAGCATTATATTGCTCCCTCCGTGGATGACTTCATGCGTCCCGCATTTTCACCAGGCAGTAATTCATATACCTGCTTTTCCAGTTGTTGATGTCCTCTCCTACATAGGCGTCACTGTTTAAACTAAAGAGTCTCGTTGGAGAGCGTGTGGGCTGCAGAATGGCTGACAAGCGTAGAGGTCACGATTTTGTCTTGTGCTTGAGAATCAGTCCAGAAACACAATGATTTACAGGTTCTAAACACTTGTCCCTTAAGGCTGGGTTGCACCAACACCGAGATTAATTTAATCTAAGATTAGCTCTAATCAGAGTTGAGTAAAACCAGGTTTAAAGTTCTGCAGAGCTCTTTTGGACCATTAAGAATTAATCTCTGCTCAGTAAAGATGTGCATTTCAGTTTGTTTTATTTTAAAATCAATGTAATAGTTTCCCTATACTTCAATTTCACCTCATTTCTCTGGAACTGCACCACCGAGCATCAGCTGGAGGATCAGTTCACAACCTTCATTTGTGATTAATCAGCATTGATAATGAAACTTGCATTTTGTTATCGTTCATTTTCAGTGTTTTTGTTTAAATCAGGCATCGTTTCAATCAAAAAGCCAGTTAGAAACAATTAGATAATACAGTTTGAGTGATTTTCACATGATTAAAAAGAGCTGAAGTTTTCCATTATGCAGTATCTGTAAAGTCCTCGTGGCCCCAAATACATCTCAGCTAAACTCTGTGTATGCGTATGTGTATCTATGTAAATGAGCCTGTAACAGATGGAGGTAGATGAGGTGACATTTATCATTGTTCTGTGTGTGAAGGTCAACGGACACGTTTGGTTAATGTTTCGCTTCTCATACGAGAGAGTTCCCACGCACACATTTACATCTTGTTCCTCAGGTGCTTTGGTAAATAAAATCCCGGACCTTTAACTGAATAGATGGTCGAAAAGTGATCTTTTTAAGATGTGAAATCCCACAGCAGCTGTTCATAACTGTCAGAAGGAACGTCACTATCCTCCCTCTTAAACTCAAATCTCTTCTGTTCTGCCAACAGAACATGGCTGACTCGTTCCTGGACGGCGACATGACGCTGGATTCCTTCATCGATTCCTACCAGAGCAACAGGAAGCTGGCTCACCTGAGAAGAGTGAAGATCGAGAAGCTGCAGGAGATGGTGCTGCAGGGTCAGCGGCTGCCGCAGGCGTCCGTCCCTACCTCACGATCCCAGGATGTGTCGGTGGCAGCCAGGCCCTCGCCCTCCTCCTACCTCAGCGAGGCCACTAACGGCTCCTCCCCCGTAGCCCAGCCGAGAAGGAAACCCCCACCTCCTCCATCCCAGCCGGCCCCAGTTCTAAATCCAGGTCCAGCCGATGCCCCCCAGTCTCCTGTCTTCTACTCCGCATCACCGTACCCGCCAATTCCTCCCAGAACGGGCCAGCCCTTCCCCAACGTGTCCTCCGGCTACCCGAGCCACTTTCTATCCCAGTACCCCCCTGCTCTGCCCCAGCGGCCCTCACCTCGCATGGCCCCGCAGCCCGGCTTCATCATGCAGTAAACAACAGCCGTTTCCGCTCAGAGGACGCAGTTTGTGTGTCATGGACCTTTCACTACTGGAGCTCCTGTGAGAACAATTTTTTCTATGTCGTCGGCCTTCTTGGAATACGACCAATCACAACGCAAGAAGGCGGGACCCCGCAACGGCTGGTCTGGTCACGTTCAGCTGACGCAGACCTCCAATAATCTCTGTGGATTCTCGTTCACATCTCACTCCCATCAACACTCCTAACGAAAAAGAAAAAAACAGAAAAAGACGACGTGACGAGATCGACTTCGAGTCTCGCAGGTCCCGTCAGGGGATGGGCCCGGTGCCGGCTGTAGTGTCAGTTCTGTGGGTCACTGAGCCGGGACTCTTCATTTATCAGCACTTTCTGTCTCCTGGTAGTACCTTCCACTCTGCGTGCCCATTAGTTTTCAGTCTCTCGCCTCCATTCAGACATTTTCCTCAAGCTTTTACAGAATAACAAAGAAAAAAAAAAAGGGTTTGATTTAATCATTTCCATCTGCAGCATACTAATTCACTGGTAATGTATATGCAAGCAAAAAGAGACCCTAATTACTGTGCAGTTTTGATTAAAATATCATTTTTCCCAGAATATTATTCAGGCGAAACTGCATCTATGCTGTGGATTTTTTTTCTTTTTTATCGGAAATTTCACAAGGTACATAGAACGATTTGAACTTCAGCATCTTTTTTATGATATTGAACTAATGGGAGTTATGTTAATAATAGCCAGGATAGACTGATTAACGTGTAAAAGGAAGGGCTGTGGTTGGTGTTTCTCTTCTTCAACACGATGGTGTGTCTCGAGACCTGCCTGGTTCAAGACGGCTGACCGCACTTGATCCGTTTCGGGGGCAGAAGTCAGACGGGAGTTGAAGAAGAGGATGAGTGGCTGAGCTGTTGTAACAAATGACGAGGCCTGCAGAGCCTTGCCTGAAATGAAGGATTTATGTATAGCCATACAGTACACTCCTGGTGTGTGTTGTTTTCTGTGGGTTCCTGTTGTAATTTACACTCCTTTTTTTTTGATGATGTCCGTTGTCTTCAACACTCTCAGTTTGGATTGGAGTTGATGCCAACAGTTCTTTGGATCTCACTCATGTGATCCTGTTCAGTTTCCCGTCACACTGAGCACCAAAGACTTCCCACATCACTCTGCGGTTCAAAACCTTTTTATTTTGTGTGAAACATGTAGTGAGTTAATCGATCCATTGTTCCCCCGACATATCTCTGTTTGTGATGTCGTGCTGAAAAACAAGCCACATTTCTCCAAGAGGAAACTGGCAAGATCAACCTGGCTTTGGGAGGAAAATTTTCTCTGGTGCGATAGAAAAATTCACTTTCTGTTTTCCTCCCGGCTGCTGTCGCTGTGCACTGTTGAAGAGCCACGAGTGCCTACACTTGAAGTGACGTTGATCACGTCCTGCTGACTTACTCCCATGTTTCTCTTTGCTCAGCTGTAGAGGCTAGAATCCCCCCTCCATCCAACACCTTTTCAGCCCCTGAAAGAAAATAAAATGGCCAAACATTTGTTTTTCTCCTCCTCCTGCTGCTGATTTCATGTTCCACCCCTAAAATAGGAAAAGGCAGCGTCTGACTGTGCATCTGTCAGGCTTTGCTTCCTCACTTAGACGCTGCAGGCCAGAAGAGAGCGATACTGAACATGTGCCAGAGAGACGAGAGACGCCCTCCGGCTGTGTGCCGATTGGTGCTTGTGCTTCTCTTCCATTCCTCCTCCTTTTTTATATCGAGGGGTTTGCCTGGGGTGAATTCTAGAAATGTGTGCATGAGTTTTTGTCTTTCTTTTTTTCTAATTGGTGACATAACAGGGCTCTGAAAATGTTTTGTGTCATATCTGGGTGATGATAGTTCACCTCCAAGGCAAAGAAGTGAACCACTGACTGGACAAACGCGTACTTGTCTCGTCAGCTGGCAAAACTTGCAGAAATAGCCGAAGCTGAAGCATCAACGTCTCGATGAACCAGCATTTCTAACAACTAACAATGGATAATTTTTTTTATGCATGGCCTTCTCCTCTTTTAATACTTTTTATTTTATTTTTTTTTTAGCTGTCGAGCTGCATTTTACGTTCGAACTGATCCTCTGTATCCATTGTTTTCTATGTGACTGGTGATATTTTCAGTGTAATGTTGTAGGTATTTACTTATAATGAATGTTTAAGTGGAATTTAATGCTATTTTCAAGTTCAATAAATCTCCAATTTTTGTACATCTGTTTTCATCCAGTTGCTTTATTATTACACACTTGAACACATCTGACATCTGTCTCCTGTTTGCTCACAACAACAGGCTGCAGTGTTTTTGAAAATGAAGCAAGACAGCCACCTAGTGTTCCTGCGTTGGTAGTGAATAACATTTTTCTACAACACTGGTGACTTCAAAATCCAGTTTAACCACGGTTTGAAAAGGTTAATCAGCATCATTTATGCAGAAGAAATCACATTTTTCTCTACTTTATTATGTCCAATATCAGCGAAAACAAATCACAGGAACATTTCCTGTTAAGTGCAAAAACTGCCACAGTAATAATGATGGCGATGTTCAGTATCATCGTCATTATCTTCTGCGAGGCAAAGACGTTAAAAACTCCAGTCGCTCTCTGGTTTCAGTTTGTTTAAAGGGACATTACGTAGTTTGGGGAGAATTTCAATATTTACAATATTAATGAGGTAATAACACAAACTCAGAGATATTCATTTTTGTCCATAACTGAATAAACAAGCTGCTCTCAGAGGACATTAAGGTCCCAGAACACAGTTTGGAGCTACAAAGGTGGCGGGGTCTGCCACATATAAACAGAGTAAAACAGAGTTAAATTGTGCTGTCCTTTAAAGGAGCACTCTGTAGTTTTAGGGAAGACATTTTAATTGGAATCAATTGATTGATTATTTTTCTGCCTTTGTTTTTATGACTGAATGAACGGACCTTAAAGGACAACACAGTTTATATTGTTTTACTTTGTTTACTTGTGGCGGACCCTGCCACCTTTCTTTTCCAAAAGTACATAGTGCCCCTTTAAGGACAGTTTGTTTGTTCAGTTGTGAAAACAAAGAAAGTTTGTTTATTTAGTTTATTTTAAAAACAGAAAAAATCAGACAATAGTTTCCAGAAGCATTTTGAAGAACATTGCATTAGAAAATCGGTCCTCTATTTCACAAAAAAGTTTGTTTGCTCACTTGAGGTGTTTTTTGCAAATCAGAGTTAATGTGCAAAGTGCAGAATTTGCAGAATAAACTCTGACGTAGTGAACATTAAAGTCAAACGACTGATCAGCTGTTTCCGCTGTCTGTAAATAACATGTTTGTAAGCAGCAGGCATGTGTGGACCGATGAGGTGACCAGAAGATTCCTTGAATGCCTCATCCACAAAAGAAACATAGCAGACATTTTAGATGGCTTATCAAAAGTAATTCCTTAAAGACCTTCCGCATTCTGTCTCCTGCCTTGTTTACTTCTGTAGCCTAAACCGCGTCATAGTCTCACAAAATTACAGCCTAGTTCCAGATTTGCATTTTTAATTTTTGGTGATTTTTTGTGGACTCTCAAAAGTTTGCTTA